>NW_028301595.1:13094769-13404246 GCF_987345545.1 Pholcus phalangioides
ACAGAAAAAGAGTAAACTTCGGGTTAGCACCAAATATGTTTCGCACGCATTTCGAAATCTTGGGAAGTATCAGCGTCCAACAAATGAATCAAGAACTGATCAAGCCATTTGAGAACAAGGACAGAAATGCCTCATCCGACATCTCTTTTCACTACACTGAAGCTGGCTCAAATGCTAAAAGCCAAGAAATACGAGCTTAGTAGAGACGATGAGACAAAATCGAAGAGCAATATTATGTCACACAATAAAGATAGTGAAACTACATTTGTACGGAACAATGATGCCACAATGGCAATTTATCAAGGAAAGAACGATACCAGTTTTTCATTACTCAGCACGCTTCACCTGGCCGTCGATATTGGAAGTAGTTAGCCCCAAAAAGCTTCCTCACACACACACACAGAAACCATTTCACACTACAATTCAACAAAGTGTAACGATCGTAGTTGTAGCGGTCAAATGACCAGAAAATATTCGGCATCATAGACGTTTTGTATAACATCCTGGATCTCATTATAAAGATATTCCTGCATTTTGTATAGAGCAGTACAGAAGGCCAGAACTATTTTTTGAAAGCAGTTCCTCTAAAATCTTATTGAAGAGCTGTGTTCATCATACGTGTTGCCCTTGCGCAAAATGAAAGGTTCGTGCGCTCTTGATCATGTATCTGTTCGTGAGCGATCAAAATAATAATACTAATAGTAATAAATAGAAATAAACGAGTCTGATATGTCAGGTAACATAAAAATGTGTAAACAAAACTGTTAATTTTTGCATGGGCTGTGCAACTTCAACATGCGATGAATGTGCAAGAATATTGAAAAAAAAAATTGCTCAACCGCTCATCATAAATTACACTATCAGTAAGAAATCAATATTTATTTGACAGAATTATATTATAGACTTTTTCACGCTCAATTTGACACGCTTATTTTACATCTTTGTCATATTATGGGATTACTGAAAAATCTTTTTTTGACTAAATAGAGTAAATAATGTATACTAAATCTTATTTTTATTGAATTATATCATTTTTTAGCTAATTTTGAAGCCTATTTTACATTCATAAACAAATATAATTTTTCATTACGAATACGCAGTTAAGAAACAATGATTAAGAGTAGGGAGAAACCCAGAAACCAAAAATAAATATCCAGTTTTCGCTGTGAAACACTGTTTTTTCAAATATTTGGGTCAATTTGACCCAGTCCGCTGTTCTAGATATACCGAAAGTGCCGCGGTTATAGTGTTAATTTAGTTCGCAATTTACTGAATTTTATTTGACCGTCGTTTTTTTTAAATAAATTGAAAAATCTAATCAATATCGTCTGCCAATTTATAAGTTATATTAACCAATATTTTTCAACCAGTGTTGTTCAAAGTAACCCATTATGTGTTCAAAATGTCTCTCCGGATATCATTATCTTGAAATAATACTGCAATGAGAAATACAAGACAGTTTCGTAACCGAATTCACAACAGATTCTTACAGCTGAATAAATTGATTCGGATTCGTATACGGTTTCGAAAATACAGCTTAAAATGTTCTATTTAAAAATATATATTATTGAATTATTTAACTACGAATAAGATTTCAGTCAGATAAGATTCAGATGAAAACACTTAAAATTGTGACAGAATTATCTTGAACAAGATAATAATATAGTTTACTCAATTTAATTACCAATTTATTGAGTTTTATTCGAGTGTTTCTCTGAATAATCTGAAAAACCTAATTCAATAGCCTCTCTTAATTTAAATTATAATTATCAATATTTTTAATTAGTGCATCTCAAACTATTCTATTCTGTTTAAAATGTAATTCTCTGGATTTCTTGTGTTTAATTAATACTCTTGAGCTAACTCAAGAGTATTTGAATTTGAACTATGAACACACACGATTACAGTCAAGGAGGATGAGGAAATCATAAGATTGCGATGTTTCGAATCTCTAAGGAAAAGAATATTCTGCTGGAATAGTTATATTCGCTATTTTTAAATTTAAGCTAGAATTTTTTTTTTGGAACACTGGGACATTTCTCTAGAATACGGGAAAGTAATGTATATATTAAATGTCAGACGTTCAAAAAAAGGCTAGTAATAAAAAAGAATGAGTGTCACACTCAAAAATATACAGGGTGTACTGAAAGTCCTAATTTAGCCTTTATCTCATCAACCGGTCGACATTGAAATCTGGTTCTACTTTAAAAAATGCCGAAAATGTGTTCAGGAATCACTCGATACCAGTTTTAAGAGTCAAAATACGGTGTGTCATAAAATAGGAAAAAAAATCTAAAATTTTTGTACGTTTCCCTGTTTTCCCATTTGGGGAGTTACCGTCCTGTCTTTCTTGAAGCCAACAAAAGAAGTGCCACGGTTCTAAGAGAGATATTCGATGAGATATTTTAATTCAAAAATCGGTGAAAAGTTGGGATAGAACAGCATAAATGAAGGAAAGCAGCGTTGTCCATTAATTTGTGCTTTTCGTCCTTAACTTTTTTCCCCGTTTTTCGAATTCAATTATCTCAGCAAATATTGCAGCTGAAAATTAGAGGAAAGGAAGACCTTATAAAAGTTTTAATATTTTATTTTATTACACACTCTATTTCCATTCTTGAATCTGGCACATAGCGATTCCTAAACGCATTTCAAGCATTTTTCAAACCACAACCGTACCTCTATGATGAACGTTTGATGAGAAAAAAGCCGAATTAGGACTTATAGGACACCCTGTATATTAAAGCATGATTTTCGTGAAGGTCATTATTAAATAAATGTTGTAGAATTTATGAAATTAAATAAATATTAGCAGTATAGAAAAATACATTACGTCTGCCATTGTCCACACACATCAGGTTTTCATTTTGGTCAGATGTCACTAAGTCAGATGACGGCATTCAAGAGAAGAATACTAAAAAGTCCGATGAAATTCTCGCGCATTCGAAATTTTATTTAATTTTTAGACCGTAACCTATATTTGCTGTGCACGGCAAGAAGGGTAGACTACGGAAGAACCACGATGAATTTCAGCCTTCCAGACCAGTAAAGCTGATACCAGGGAGAGTCTACAACTTGCGGCTACGTAGGGGTACTGGAAATTCACGAAACTGATACGTCGCTGAACGGCGAACTTCATAAGAGAAACAATAAACACTTAACATGTAAACGTGGTGAATCGATGTCACCCATAATCGAGCTAAAATATGGCTTCGGGAATGATGAAATTCTTCTATTTGCTCAGGAGAATTAAGATGTAGGATACTTATGGAACGGAAATGTGCGCCTGGAACGAGCTGAAACACCTGGGTGTCCGAACATTGGTTGAATTGGACCAGGATTCCGTGTAACGCAAACACGACATCGATTTGTCGTTGTACGGCCTACACGACCACAACTTGTGACATCCAACGCACGCGGACAACGGACCGCCAACAACGGAACTTTGGTTATCGAGTCCAGACGTGCCAAGGACGCTACAATATCAATTTAGACTTCGTTTCTTAGACCACGCTTCATTATAATTATTTGGTTGATTTACACTCCTATAATCGGAATTACTCTGCTATGCAATTTTTTATAAATATACTTTATATAAGGGGGTGATTATAAAAAAACTATCCCGACATATGGGCCCCTAACTATCATACCATTCACAGAAACTGAATGAGATTTTGGCATAAGGTATTTTGAGGTATGCGCTCAAGAATGATATGGAAAACAACAGTGTCACTCTAACAGTTACGGTTACAGTGAGAAAATTTCGAAAATATCAAATAGCAACACCAAGTTTTTTGTATTGGAATGCGATCTCCATACTGAAAAACACTAAATAGCGTTGGAATGGCACCTGTAGCACGAAAATCCCCGGAGCTAGGCAAGGAAAAAGGACTTTGCCGTGCACCAGAGCATTAATGTTCGTTTCATTCGTCACACCGTTTCTTCGGCTGAGATCCCAGCCTGATTAGTCCTCCACAAGGTCATGTGGAAAATTTGTGAAACACAATAAAATGCTTTATTTTATGCTGCTTCTCTGTCCTTATTGGTTGTCCTCACTTTTAGCCTATCTACCGCCGGTGATTTTCATGCTACAGTTGCCGTTCGAACGCTATTTACTGTTTTTAACAATGGAGATCACATTCCAATACAAAAATCTTGGTGTTGCCATTTGATATTTTCGAAATTTTCTCACTGTAACCGTAACTGTTAGAGTGACACTGTTGTTTTCCATATCATTCTTGAGCGCATACCTCAAAATACCTTATGCCAAAATTTCATTCAGTTTCCTGTGAATGGTATGATAGTTAGGGGCCCCATATGTTTGGGATAGTTTTTTTATAATCACCCTGTATACACACATATACTCCTTTAATAAAATTCCCGATGCACCCATCTTTCGCGAATGCTTAGATATCTCCTCGAAATCGGAAGCGGGGTGTATCCGGTCCTTCAATATCAGTATAAAAAAATGGCAAAACGAGAAATTTGAAGAAAAAAAAACTAAATTAGGCAGTGAAAAAATTTATAACCGGGAAAGAAATTAAATGAAATAAAGGAAAAACGAATAAATTTTAAAATAATTTCAAAAATAAGAATGGAAAAAAAATTGTATTATATACAGTCAAACCTCGTTAACGAGTCACTCTTTGGAGAGTAAAATATGACTTAGTAAGCGGAGTGACTCGTTAAACGGAGTAAGTCGTATCTGTGCCAGTTCCTGCCTGAGGACAATTAGGACTTCCAAAAAGTGACTCGGTAAGCGGAGTGACGTGTTAACCGGGTGACGTACTTACGAGGTTTGACTGTATATATATATCTGGTCTTGATTGGCACGTTTGAATGCAATCAGGTCCAGCTTTCTGGTTTATTTCAATTAACTCTCTACAGTATTTTATTAATTTTAATTTTCTTGCACTGAATCGCTTTAAATTATTTTCTTAATAATGAGATTTTCTTCACTTATGGGTTTTATTCATGAGTTCAAAAGAAAAAAAAAACCAGGTGCTTCAGTCAAACAATTTAGAGGAATTTAAGGAGGATATAATATCAAAGGGAAACTAAAAGAACTACCGACTCATTGAAGAACGACCTTAAAGAAAACTGGCGTTCTTTCCACGAATCGGTACGTTTCGCGAGGCGTACCTTCCGGGTGTTGAGTGAGAGTCTTTGATGGGCGCACCTGCATGTAATTCCATGTTTTGTACAACCTGAATTGTTTGTGCCCTTTTAATTCGACACCTGCTTGGGTGGGTCGGTCCTTCTCTCTAGTTCCGGTGCCCATTTCAGCTTTCTGTGGGAACTTCGTCCACGTTGTATGGATTTTCTTCCTACTAACTTCCACTAAACCGATTTCGTACCTCTCAAAGCCATGATTTGTCAGATGTGGTGTCTCAGTGCCATTATGGCACTGTATAACCACTTCATTGTTCTGCCTATTGCAATCGCAGATGTGCAAATTTCGGCATAGTTGGGTGTAAGGGGCGTTAAAGTTGTGCAGCTCTTAGACTGCTGAGCACCACCTGGTGGCGGTATATCTCCTGAATTTTGTCTTCTAACTTAACATCCTTTCTTCCTGAAAAATTACCCATGTTCTTCATTGTTTCATTTTATTCCTTTTCACCTACAGTTAACAAATCCTCATCAGGCTTAAATCTCATCTCAATGACCTGAACCGTTCAAACCCTAAAGCCAACCTCGACTTAAAATTGCGGCCATAACGCACACCTGGTTGCGAACATTTAACAAGTACGGGTGGATAAGTTGTCCACCACTGGCTTAGGCTTCGGCCGAGTCCAACAGTTTTCGTTCTTGCGATAAAATTTACCTGGATTGCATGTAAGGCTGTTCCTTCTATCTCAAGAGTTATGGGGATTGTTCCCAGCCTATTATCACTAAACCGTTCGTGCGAATTTCATAAATATCCCTCCGAGAAATTTCTTACCAATTTGTGTGCGTTGGAATATGTTGTGTGTGCATATATTGCGTTCATAACGTCAAAGTTATGCGTGTTCGGAAAGTACTGTCACAATGGAAGCTGGAATGAGTGAGTGAGTTCCTGCTGACACTGAGAGATCCGCTGTTTGAAAGCTGTAAAGCTTCCGTTTTCACGATTCGGCAGTTATTTGGCCAAATATCGGGCTCTTCGGCTTTTATTCGTAGCAAGGCTGCACATACCCAAAGCATGTAATACTTTCATTTCTTTTGCAGCCATAATGTGTCGTCAACGTATTTTGAGCTATTTTTACGGTCCTCATATTTAACATCCCGGTGCGGTTATGATTTTCATGGTTGGTTATGGTTGCAGTATATGAATACTGTATGCACAAAGTTCTTTACAATTTATAAAGTATTTATACATATTGAACATTTACACAGAAGGTTAAGAAATTTTTCCTTTTAATAATAATTTTCTTCGCCAGTTCGGCAATTATTTTTGGCATTTATGGCGGTTCGCGAAAATATTCAATTAATTTCAGCGGTCAGCAATGAGGAAAAGGTCGAAGAACAGTGAACTAAACTGTACAAGTCCCAGGCTTTTAGTGCAGAGAGATAATTTTATCGATTTGCTTGCACAATTCGATACTATAATGGCTTCTGGAAATTTCTTTTCAAGATGTCCCGAGTTTTAGCAGTGATTTTGCGTTACGTCCCGGTTTTATCAGGATTTCTTTCGGTTTCGCACGACCTGGCAATCTTATACCAGGCTGCTCCTGTTCCGTACTCTGTTATGAACCTGTAAGAGAGGTCAATCATAACTTGGTGAATTTTTTTTCCGGTGCCAACGGTGTGAATTATCATGTTGACTAATTTCATATTTTCAATTGGTGACCACATTCCTTTGAAATTTCCGTATTTCCTTCACTTCGATTTAAAAAATTATATCACCTTCGATGTTATTTATGCAAATAAATCAAATTTGTTTTCATTTTTTTTATCCGGTGATAATATTTTTCAAGAATTGTAAAATATTGATTCAAAAATCTCGGTTATATCAAGTTATATGCCCGACCGAACCTGAAAATTTTTGGAAACTTGTTCAGCACTGGTTCATTGATACATTCGATGAATATACAGTGGAACCTCCCCTAACGGACATTCCCCGTTAACGGACACCTCTCGTTAATGGACACTTTTCTGATTACCGGTCCCGTGGAATAGGGCTTTAATGTACAGTATTTCACTTCCCGTTAGCGGACAGTAAAAGCAGGCAAACTCTAATTTTTTACTTGTTGTTCATAAATCGAGAATTTATCATATTCAACGGTGATTATATGCATAATCGCAAGATCGTATTAAGTACTTGATCAACTGAACATAACTATGATCCAGTGAATTCAACGGGTAATGTTGGTTTTGTTTGCACATGCTGATACGTCTGAAGAAAGCCAACTTCACACTACTGATAATGGCTTTCATGTTTTTATCTTCTTCACACTTATTTTAATTTAATTCAATTTTTATTGCAAAATACACGTATCATGTACTGGCAAAAATAATTAATTGTTTAACGAACAGAAGATAGGTTATACATTTTTAAATATTTATGAAACTTTTCATTCTTATTAGGGAATTATGCATAATCGCAAAGAAAAGTGATAAATGTAGTGAAATTTAATCACTATTTCTTTATCGAGACGATTGGTGATTAGGCATACCCACTGCACCGGTGTTCACTTTTACAGTAACATATACTTTTAAGAACCCGTTGTGATAGAAGTCCAACGTCGTATAAATGTAAAAGTCGTATAAACGAGGTTACACTGTGCGTCGTACCTCCCAATTAGCGGACACTCCCCGTTAGGGAACAAAATTATTGGTCCCCATAGGTGTCCGTTATAGAGAAGTTCCACTGCACCCACCCCACTCCCCTCCTTCTTTACTTTTTTCTTTACTTTTATTGCCCTTAAAAATTTACCATTCATTTTTTGAACACCCTGTATAATATTATATAATAAGGAAAAATATTAGAAAATTTTATTCCTCATATAAATTGGCGTTTCGATTGATTCCATGACGCTTCAACGAGAATTCCACGAGAGAACTTGCAAATGACCGTAAATAATGCTCAAGAACAATCCCTCGCGGCATACCATACATTCGTAAGTTTTACAGTGGAACCACCAATGCATGTTTCCAAGATGTTCAGGAACACGGTATCTTTCGGCCGATCGCACACAGGCTGTACATCTCGTCTGAAATTAAGTCCTCAACATTTATGGTTTGCGTCATCGTTTTCACCACTTTGTTATCACTGTGGTTATCACCGCGTGGGTTTCGGGTTAACTTTCTTTTTGCCGTTACTGGTTTTTTGCCCTATCAATCAGCTCCCCCTTGGAATTATCTTCTAAGGGAAAGAAGTAAAAAGAAAAAAAAATGGGCAAGTATAATATTTGCTTTTAGTGCCATCCAAAGGAAAAATATTTCACAATTTTAGTAAAAAAATACGGAAAATATTTCTCTGTTTTTAACGAATTAATCCACCCTGGGAACTACACGAAGTATTTCGTGGCACTGATGTCTGCCTATCTCAATACATCAGTGTTCATCAACCAATAGTAAAAAATTTCTGAGATAAAATTTCTTGCATGTCAACGAAATATTTCGCCCAATTCATGTAGACACTACGTAATTTTAGATTTAATTTTAAATTTAGTTTTAAATTTTATACTGTATACAGTATGTCCTGTAAGTGCTAATTCTAATTATCTCATCAACCGTCCATCGTAGAGCTATGGTTCTAATTCAAAAGATGCTCAAAATGTGTTCAGCAATCACTCTGTGCTAGTTTCAAGAGTAAAAAAATACAGTGTGTAATAAAATAAAAATTATATAAATTTTTATACGGTCGTCATGTCCTGTTTCTTCCAATTTGAAAGTTGTTGGCTTGTCTCCCCTAAAGAAAAAAAAAGCACCATCAAAGCGCGATATCGCTGAGATATTCGAGTTCAACAATCGGAGAAAATTCAGAAAGAACAGCATATAAACTGACGAACAACGCTTCTTCATTTCATTTTTATGCTGTTCTTTCCAAACTTTTCTGAGACTTTTGAATTCGAATACCTCAGCGAACATTGGCGTACGCAAAGAGGGGGGGGGTGTTCTAAACCTCCCCCCCCCCCAAAATTATAGTGTTATTTTGATGGGAAAAAACGTAAACCCCCCCCCAGAAGAAAAAAAATCTGAACCCCCACCCCCCGAGAAAATTCTGCGTACGCCTATGTCAACGAATATAACATTTTGAAAGATGGGATTTTTATTTGTTGTTGCCGCTAGAGAGAGATTTTTAATTTGAAATTAGAGAACGGGGGAACGTACAAAAATTTAGATTTTTTTTAAATTTATTTTATGACAAGCTATATTTTTATTCTTGTTACTGGTACAGAATGGTTCCTAAAAACATTTCGAGCATTTTTTAAATCAGAACCGTACCACTACGACCGACGGTTCACGAGGTAAAGGACGAATTCGGACTTGCATGTAAACAAATTAGGACTTACTTACCCTGTGTATTGGTTTCTGTTTCCGTCTTAGATGTTAGAACGTCTGAGGAAAATATTTATTTATTACCCACCTGTCCGCAAATTGTTTCTCTCATTTATTTTCTTGCTGGCCACAAAGCATCACTAAAAGTAATTTTTTTTTCTCTCGTTCATTCATTTTTAGTCTCCAATTTATTTATCTCATTTATTAATTTTTGAGGGGTCCAGGAAATTATTTCTACAAATTATTTCTTTCATTTATTTATTTTTTGCCGGTTTTCCCACTAATTTTCTTTTTTGACGGTCCGCAAATTATTACTACTGCTACTGATATTTCTCTTCCTCCTTTCTTGTCCGCAAATTAATTCTATTTATTTTTTGCCGGTTCTCCACTTATTTCTCCCCCTAATTTGTTTTTCTTTGACGGTCCGCAAATTATTACTATTGCTACTGTTATTTTCTTCCTCCTTTCTTGTCCGCAAATTATTTCTTCTGCCGTTCCGTATTTATTTCATTTTTTACTTTTTCTCCTTTCTATTTGTTTTTACCGGTTTGCAAAATAATACCAATTATTTCTCCTATATTTATTCATTTTTCGACGGGCTCAATAATTATTTATACAATTTATTTATTTTTGTCAGTCCGCAAATTATATATATATATTTTTTGACAGTTTGAAAATTATTTTTTTCATTTATCCGTAAATTATTTCTCCTATTTATTCATTTTTTGATGGTCCGCCAAATTATTTCTCTCATCTATAATTTTTCTGCCCTCTCCCAAATTATTGCAAATATATATTACAAATATTTAAAATTATATCGCAATTTGTTTTTCCCGCATTTATTCTTTTCTTAAGGGAAACATATATAAATTAATTTTCCTATTTATGCATTTCATGCCAGCCCACAAATTGCTGCAAGTACAGTAGAACCTCTCTATAACGGACATCCATGGGCGAAAAGTTTTGTCCGCTAATTAGGAGAAGCGATATAGAGTGGAATCTTATACCACTTTCACATTTATACGACGTTTGGCTTCGATTGCGATTGGTTCCAAATGTATATGTTACTGCAGAAATGGCACATACCGGTGGTTATGCATAATCACCAATCGTCTCAATAAAGGAAATTTCGTTAAATTTTCACTACATTCACCACTTTTACCGGCGATTATGCATAATTCCCAAATAAAGTTGGAAATTCTGATAAATATAGAAAAAAATTATAACCATTCTTATCTTCATTAAACCATTAATTATTTTCACCCTCACATGATACGTGCACTGCACATATTTTGCAATAAAAATTAAACTAAATTAAAATAATTGTGAAGAAAATAAAAACATTCTTATAATAACAATATCAGTGTTGTAATATTGGTTTATGTCACACGTATCAACAAACAAAACTAACATTACTACCCGAATTCACCATCCTGGACCATAATTATGTTCAGTTAATTAAGCAATTGATTGACGATTTGTCGTATTAACCCACCACGACCTTAAACATAATCTTAGTTGAATATGATAAATTCTTGATTTATGATCAAAAGTTAATGAATTTGGGAAAAAATAAAAAAAAATTTGCTTGATTTTACTGTTCGTTATCGAGAGTGTCTGCTAATGGCAGTGCCATCTTAACGCATGGGGGCCACCCGGGCACGGTCCGGGGGCCTCAAGAGAATAAGGGCCTCAGAAAAATGAGAAGTAGTCGAATTTTATCGAGAATTTTCCTGGTAGGGCCTCAGAAAAATCACTTGGCCCAGGGGCCCGTGATGCTCTTAAGACGGCCCTGGTTAATGGGGGGGGGGGCAGCGCATTTAGCACATTATAGTCCTATTTTACCGGACCGAGGATCAGAAAAGTGTCCGTCAACGGGAGGCGTCCGTAAACGGGGAGTGTCCGTAAGTGGAAGTTTCAATGTAGGCTACTGTGTTTTGCACCTATATTCTATTTTTCGCTGGGGGGGGGGGGTGTCTTTCTTATAATGAAAGCTATACACAAAGGTATAAAATATAACAAATTTTATGCTATACATTATTAATGATATAAAAAAATAGATGCAGACTATTAATTACATTTCAATGCTGTTATGCCATTCAGTCATTAGAAGTAAATTTTTAATGAATTAATGGAATAAAGGAAACAAGAGAAAGAGATGCTTGGAAATTTTCTACGGGAAAATCGATGGGGGAAAAGATCGAATTTTCATAGAGTTTGGTGCTGCCATCTAGTGAATTTATTTACACCAATTGCTATAAAAATACTGATTTTTATTCTGAAAGTTTTAATATTTAAAATTTAATTTGCATTAAATATATAAGATAATTTTTTTAAACCATTTTGAGAAATATTAAAAAATTATTTGATTCATTTTCTCAAAAACAAATTTAGTACTTTATTTAACTTTTTAAATTTACAAAGTACAAGTTAATTATAAAATTGGCCCAATGCTCTTCAATATTTTTATTAATGATTTTCCGGCTCCACAAAGAGGAATCTCGGCTTCTTATGCTGACGACTCGAAAATCCTTATGTCATCCAGGGACCCTCAGCAAGCTCTGAGGAACTTGCAAGAAATGGTCCGGAGGATCGAGGTCTGGCGTCAGGTACATGCAGTGGTCTTAAACGAGAGCATTGGCGTAAGCAAAAGGGGGGGGGGGGTTGGAGTTCTAACACCCCCCCCCCCCCCCCGATAAAATTCTGCTACGCCTATGAACGAGAGCAAATGTAACGTTATATGGTTTGCAAGAAGGCAACTCCTGCCGAGAACCATTATCACAGAGTGCACACCATTAACACACCAAGTTTCAGGCAAAATATCTTGGTGTTTTGCTGGATAAAAAGCTCACATTCATGAGGCGTAAATTCGAGCCGCTGATGCTACAGGACTCGTGTGTAAACAGAGTCTGTTACACACGCTCTACATTGAGCCTCAGAAACAAAACCATTATGTACAAGTCAGTCATTAGAACAATTATGTACTACGCAGCACCATGTTTTCCCACAGCGAAACCCTCTGTCATCAAACAATTACAAGTGCAACAAAATAAAATACTTCGGCTATATAACCGGGGCACAATGGTATTTCAGGAATCTTGACATAATGAAGGATTTGAACATTGAAACCATACATGACTATTTAGCCAATCTATATAGATGATATTTCGATAGGGCTGAAACATCAGAATATCAGCACATAAGAGACATCTCGCCTTATCCTGCGGGAGAGATGGTGAGGTTTCTTCGGCCTAAAAACATACTGGCCCGATATTGGTCAGTGAATTGGTTTGCTTTTGTAAAAAGTGTAAATAGTTCCAATTCTTTCCTCATTGATTGGAGGCATAGTGTTGCATATATACTGAACGCCTATTCATATTTATCGCATTTTATCTTGTATCCACATGTAATCATATATATTGTATTTAATCATGCAATTCATTAGAATGGACGTGTATATATATAGTATTATATTCTGTTGTAACCATTAGGTGCAAGATTCCACACATTTTGTCAATTATTAGCTCAGATAATTGACAGTTTGATTTTGTAATTGCATATGAAATGTGTTCTTGAATTTTGATACTTCACCTCCTTCGGACATAGCTCTACAAAATCCAAATTTCTGTGATATAGCCACACCTTATCGAATTTATATTTTTTTGAAAAGATCGCAATTAATTTGACACATACTGACTCTCTGAGTCATGCATAGGCCGTAAATTGTATTACCTTTTATTGACGCGCCTATTATACACGTACATTCGCACACTCGACTATCACATACAAACAGTTTCTTAACTTCTTCATCCAGCTCGTACGGAGCAGCATCGAGCAGGGAAGCTTATGGGAGTCTTAAAGACTCGGTACGCCCTGAGGAAATGTATCTACCCGAGGCAGTGAGTCGGACAAAATATGAAAAAAAACTGAGTCGAGTATCCTAAGAAGTTGATATTTTTGATACGTTTCAAAAAAATTTTAAAAATAAATTTTAGCGCTGATTTTTCCTTAAACTCGTTTAGGTAAGCTTCATATGGACGATGTGCACGTCTGGTTTAGTAGTATTAGCCCTGATGAAACGGTCGTGTGGGCATCGTGCTGGATTCCCGTCATGGGGATCCAGGTTTTAATCCCGTCGACGGCACAGTGGTTATCGGCTGGTAATCTGGGGTTTTCCTGTTTCGAGGCACTAATGCGAGCCGGTCTCCTATTTGAAAGTCTCTCCGCAGAAAACAGGCAGACCTACAACACTGACATTAACATGAAAATTCAAGCATTTCTATCTGTACTTCAGAAAACGGAAGACAGATGTTAACATCAACATGAAACAACACATATACTCAGAACATTCGTTCCGGCATGTGCCGATTCGTTAGAAATTCCGTGAAGGAATGCGTACAAGGTTCATGCACGGTTAAGTAATAGTACTAGTAGCCCTGATAAAACGAAATACATTAGTCTTGCATGTTTTGTCTAACACGTAGGGATACTCGCAGTCATTGAATGCAAAAAAAAAAGAAGAAAAAGAGTGAATAACCCCCCAATAATCAGAACTTTAAACTTATTTTAACAGGTTCAGGTACCAGTTAGTTTAAATAAGCGGTATTGTACTTTCTGTGTATGATTCGAAAATCTTCAGTGGCATAATATTTAATGAATATGTAATAGATAGAGAGTGAATGCGTAAGTTTCTAAACACGCACTTTATACCAGCTAGAGCAGTGGTTCTTAACATTGGCAAGCCCACGGCCCAGTTTCATTCATTTTTGTGAGTGGAAGGCCCAGTCAAACACAAGACCAACGGCAAATGAATTCGGGAAAAATGAAAAACGGCTGATCATTCGCGGCCCGGTATGAATGAGGTCAGGGCCCGGCTGTTGAGATATACTGAGCTAGAGGACCCGAGAAGACCATTTTTCTTGGGGGCCCATCATGCCTTTCAGACGAGCTGATTTGGTGTAAGAATTCGCATATTGCGCAGGTGGTTTGTCTCATGGTTGAAAATATGTACAAGCTGTCCCAAATTGTTTGCACAGAAGATATCTCTGCCCTACAAGCGTTTGAAACTAGAAACACACTTTCAAATACAAAAAGTTTTGAAATGACGTTGAGTCACTTAAAATCGCAAAATTTTTGAGAAGTCGTATACATAAAATAATAGAGATTTAAACAGTCTCCGTGAACTAAAACTTTGAATATTGAACTGTAGATGTCACTCTGAAAACTCATATTGAGCGAAAAAAATTTATATTTTCAACATATTATCACTGTGTTGGAAAGTTTTCATTGGCTCAAAAGTTGCCATTTTTAGGAACTGTACACAGATATAATGAACTCAACCATTTTATTCCTTTATTCGTAATGAATAACCGTTAAATGTTTTGAGTTATTCTGACAATTGCAGAATAAATGCAACTTCAAATTTAATTTATGGTTTTCAACTTTGAATTTAATTTACGTTTTGTAATTTGTTAACCACATTCTCTGCCTGCGTTGGCGACAAATGATGAAAACTTCATGATCAAATTACTTTGCATTTAATAAGATGCAATTTTCTCTATGAACGGGGAATCGTTTCAGAGCCTCATTTATACAAATACAACGCCACAACAGGCAAATTGCCCAACGAGGTGGCTGACTTAAGAACATCATGGATCCCCGAGCCCCTACCTACTACTGCTACACCACCCATGCACCCCCCCCCCGCCCGCGGAACCCCCAACGAATCGGTACATGCGGGAATGTGCGTGTACGTGTAGTGCAACCTGACGTAAAGTTTTTTTTCTCTGTAATGCTTGTTATGTGTAGTGCTGTCATCTGCCCCCAGTTTTACTAACTATGAGTAAAGTGTTATGGTTGAATGATTTACCGTTATAGGAATGTTGCTCTCTGTGGCGAGACTTTTTAACGGGGAGATCGGCTCGCATCTGCGCCTTGAAGTTGGGAACCACAGAAAACCACCTTCAGCCGACCACCACTGTGGGGTTCGAACCCGGATCCTCGCATCACGAGTCCGGCACTATAACCACTCGACCACCACAGCGGCTGTAATTATCTGGAGGTGGGTGGGTTTGAACCCATGTACCCTGAACTCTTCCCATCTATAACTCTGTATCTTACCAACCCACCACTACAGCACTTAAAAATAACACGCTTTGGATTTGATAGGTACCCAGTGTGGAAATTGACTTGTAATTGAGGTCAATAATTGAGTCCATAATGAATGGATCTTCACTACAAATACAAATACAACGCCACAACAGGCAAATTGCCCAACGAGGTGGCTGACTTAAGAACATCATGGATCCCCGAGCCATTTTTTGGAGGCCCTACCTACTACTGCTACACCACACATGCACCCCGCCCACACAGAAAACCACAGAAAACCAACTTCAGCCGACCACCACTGTGGGGTTCGACACGGATCCTCGCATCGCGAGTCCGATTTTTTTTTTAAATGTATATGACCCCTGTACGAAATTTAACACATTTTCTGTTATTGACGTAATTTGGAAAGTTATTGTCATTGAAAGAGTGTTTCTAAATTTGACGTTTGCAGAGATGTCCGCTGTGCAAGCAATTGTGACAGCCTCTATTCAAGAAACATTCTGAAAAATAGCAATGAAAATATACACTTGGAAAAAAAAATGCAATTTATTTCACTGAAATCCTAACGGTCAGTGCCATCATCAGTTATAAGATCGAAATATTGAGTTCAAAGGATCAGAAATTAAATTCTTTTGAATGTTTGTTTCCTTTGACCTGAATGTACTTCATCATCTCTTTTTTCCAATGAGAGAGAAAAAAATAATAACATTTCCGATTTCACAAGTTTTGTGCGGACTTTTTGGTTTGCCAGGGAATTCATCTTGTGCATTTTGACGGACAGGAAATTAGACCTGTCGGAAGAGTTACCAACAGTATAAAAATCTTCTGGGAAAGTTTGAGGATACTGTGAAAAGGAGGGGGAAAAAAATAACGTTTTTTCCCTCTTTTAGTATATTTTCCCATCCGTTCATCGAACAAACATTGAACGTACTAGTATCCTAGCGGAGAGGTAATGAAAATGTTGAAAATGTCAACGATAGTAGACGTGATAGTTAGTTAATTAAAGCTTGGAAAATGTCAACTGCAAGGATTTCAAGGATTTTTTTAATAGCATCCACGTATGCATTAATTGGATTTAGTTCAATGAGACAAATTTATACCGAGAGTATCCTAAAAAGCACTTTTCTCCGAGAGAATTTGAATAATGGTGGAAAATATTTCATATATAAGTTTTAATATACAGTATAGTACCCTCCGAGTATCCGAGGTAATATCCGGATAATACGGACCTCGCAGAATTTCGATGTCGGAATGAAGCCATAACTGTGATATGGAAACTGCGCTCATAGAAGTTTATTATTATCATTATTATTATTACTATGAAATGCAATGAAACAAGGAAATGGGGATATTCAGCGAAACTTCGATATTCTACGGATGAAGAAAAAATATCGTTTTAGAGGGTCTATCGTTATATCGAGAGGTACCATTGTTATCAGGCGCCACCAAATTTATGCAGTTGCTGGCATCTCCTCTGAATTGGCGCTGTTGGCACCAACATAAAATGCATTTATAAGCATTTTTTCGCGGTAAAATATTGTAATTGATTAGTTGATGAATAAAATTCATTTAACAGTCTTACCCTGAAAAGTAGTCTTACCAGAGTTAAAGGTCATTTTCCGATTCCCATCCCGGTGTGGGCTGACTTTTCGGCTAAAAAACTGTATGGGATGGGGTATAAGATAATACTGTGATTAATGTTAGTGAAAAAGTGGTGAATGTAGTGTACAAATAGTAATTTTACCCACCACACATTTTTGTATATCACAGAAAGTACCTTGACGGAAACTTAATTAGCACTTTTAGAGGGCTGATAGTGTGAAGTACCGATGTTATTTAATCTTTATTTGACAGTGTGGCTCTCAAAAGAAAAAGCTCCATGGTTTTCTTATATTTTTCAAATAAATTATATTTTTCAAAAATGAGATCCAGTTGAAATTTTCTAGGGTTTGCGACGTAGGGCCTCCGAAAAAACACTTGGCCCTGGGGCCCATGATACTCTTAAGACGGCCCTGTTCGTACTCTTCTGAGCTGTTTATGAAGTTTCTATAATTGCCAGCAGAATGGCTCAAAGGTCTCCTATTGCTTGACAATCCAAGCAAGAACTAATTTCAACTATTTGTGGAGAAAACACATTGCTGTGTCTTCTTCAATAATGATGGGAAATTAATTTGACAATCAATAAATTACATTTTTTAAATATTCGAAATCTATGTGAATCGTATAAATAAAAATTGTTCCCTGATGTGCGACATATCCCATGATATTTTAAATATCGGCAATAATTTTATTTTTGCCATGTAAGTAGCATTCAGGGGAACCTCGTTTGCTTAATATATAGCCCCTCAAAAATTTGCTCCTCTGGATATTTTCATTCTTGCCAATTAAGAAGTTAAACACACTCGAAGGAAAAAACAACTGGTGAGGAATTTAAAAATATATTGGAGGTAATTTTTAATGCAATATAAAACATGCCGTTGTAGAGGATTTTATTGTAGAATCGAGATTGATATTGTGTAGCGAGTATCGGATATCGTGGTATCGAGATGAATTTGACGAGACTATAGGCAACTCTAAACAAGATGTGAAAAAATATCGTTTTGAGGGATTAATCGTTCTATCGAGTATCGTTATAGTGAGGTTTCACTGTTAGCACAATGAAAATACTGTTATGCATTTACATTTTACGATATTTCGAAGATTACATACAGTACTTCTTTCGATGTCTCATTCCCGCCGAGTAATAAGGACGTCTTTTTTCTTCTCTGCCTTTGCCTTCAACTAGCTGAAGCAGCGTCGCGGGATGGTACGCATTGGTATTCGACATAAGAGCCGTGACTTCTTAAGTTTTTGGTAGTTTACTTACGTTTTTAGTTCTTACGTTCTGCGTAGGGTCTTTTTTAGGTCGCTATTTTCATGGTTTTTCTCGTTCTCATGTGATTTCACTATTGTGTGTTTCTTTGGATTGAAGTCTTTGGTGTCTTCTTTGATTTTGTGTTCAGTTTTCTGCGTGGCTGGTAGTTGCTACCGGATTTTTAGTTTTGAAAACTTCTTTGTTCAAATGAAAATGGAGGAGCTAACCAGTCATGATTTATAGAAAAAAGACGGAAGTTCTAGAAAACGATAAGAGAGATATTAAAAAGGAAGTTGGATCACAGAAAACATTGTCGCTGACGAAAAATAATTTTTGAAGCATGTCAACAATGGGTGTAAGATAGTGACTCTCAAACTTTTGTCACCCGTTTCTCCATTGCCCAATTCATGGTTCATCTGCAGCTCCCCAGAAAAGTTTGGTAGACATTTTCCCATTTAAAAAGAACCACTGCAAAGCATGAATAGGCACACAAATCAATGTCTCTAGCTCGCCGCGACGCCCCTTAGGAGATGCACCGCCCACTTTGACAAACACTGGTGTAAGGGATCAGCCGGCCCCCTCTCGAGATAGAAGGGTCTAGGGTATAGAGCAATGTAAGCATGTGTGGTGTTTTCAATGACATTTTCGCGTCAGCTTTTATTAGAGAAGGCGATATCCAAAGTACGGTTGTGTCATGGTGTGATAATGTCATGGATAATATTCTAGTGGAAGATGTGGAAGTCCTAAAGCTAAAACATGTATGGTCAAGTGAAGCACTAGGACTGGATGATATTTATCCTAGGGTCCTTGGGAAATATGCTAATGAATCTACATCAGCCTTTCCCAACCTATGGTCCGCTGGTCCGTGACGATGGCATGGGTGGTCCGCAGGCATATTTGATGAAATTATGCTCTCTCTCTCTCTCAGCCATTGTATTTGATATCCATCATCATAATCAACAACCATTTTCAATCCACTGCTGGATGAAATTTTTCCATTCTGCTCTGTCTGATGCTTTAGCCATCTAGTTGACTCCTGCCACTTTCCTGATCTCGTCGATCCATATTGCGTTTGGACGCCTTCTCGGACGTTTAACTTTGCGGGGGTACCAATCTAGAATACTTGTGGTCCATCTGTTGTCCTGTCTTCTTGCAATATGTCCAGCTCATTTCCATTTTAAACGTTTAATTCTTTCCATGATATCATATACCTTTGTGCGGTTCCTTATCCAAATGATTCGTTTTCTGTCTCTCCTTTTGATGCCTAGCATACATCGTTCCATGCTCTTTTGTGTTGTCTGTAGCCTTTGTATCGTCTTGCTTGTGAGTGTCCATATTTCAGCTCCATAACTCAGTGCTGGTAGCACACACACAGGTAAAAAACTTTTCTTTTCAGGCATAATGGTATGTGACTCTTCAGAATTACACAGTTTTTGCCAAAAGTGCCCATCCAATCCTGGTCCTTATGTTTATTTCATTATTGATTCCGTTGTCCATGGTAATTTATTGTCCCAGGTATACATAGCTTTCTACTTCTTCTATCTCTGTGTTGTTGAACAAGATTGTCCTCTTCAACCTGTAAGTAGCCATGTTTAACACGCGGTGAACGTACGCGGATGGGCTTTTTTCGTAGGTAGGTAAATTTTTTGAATTTCTCTAGAGGTAAATGCGTTGTAAAGTTTAGGAGCCAAGTAGTAAAAATGTTTCCGGAAAATTCTCTTCGACAGTGCGGTATAGTAAAACTTCCAGTTGGTCGTCGTAAAGGTGCATTATTACTTGCTACACATAATGATTTATCCCGGTATAAAGTGAGAAGAATACGTTATATAAAGTATTATACCTCAAAGGTAATAAGTTTAAGGTTCTGTATATTGGAGTATTACTGTTAGTACTAATAGTATTAGTCCTCTACAAAATGGTTCTAAAACATCTATTTTGAATAGACACTATTAATTGCAAATTTGTTGTATACTCTTCACACCAGATTATTATACCATAGCTTATATATATATATAGCAGAATGAAGCAGTGCATAATATAAATCATTCAAGAAGTTGGGTGTAAGTTTGTGTTTGAGATAAAAAAGGTTATATACAATGAAACGAAGTTTCTTTGAAATTTCACATGAGCATGTGTTTTTCATTTTAAATTCTGATTTATATGGAGACCCAGGTATTTAATTACTTCGACTTTAAGTATTTTACTACAAGAGCAATCAGGGGTTTATAGAACAGGTTGGGCTGCGGAATTTTAAGTTTAGATCAATTTCAGTGTTAATTAAATTAAAATGAATATATTTCGTTTTAGCAAGAGTTAGGGTTAGATCAGTTGCAGCAAAACATTTTCTAATTAAACGAAGGGCATGGTTGATCTCAGCTGTTAATGCATTAATGCCATTTGAGGATAAAAATAATACCGAATCATTTAGCGATTGAATTCAGCATTTAGCGATTGAATTCAGCATTTAGCGATTGAATTCAGCATTTAGCGATTGAATTCAGCATTTAGCGATTGAATTCAGCATTTAGCGATTGAATTCAGCATTTAGCGATTGAATTCAGCATTTAGCGATTGAATTCAGCATTTAACGATTGAATTCAGCAATGGAATTTTGCAATGGAATTTTGCAATGGAATTTTGCAATGGAATTTTGCAATGGAATTTTGCAATGGAATTTTGCAATGGAATTTTGCAATGGAATTTTGCAATGGAATTCAGCAATAGAATTTTGCAATGGAATTCAGCAATAGAATTTTGCAATGGAATTTTGCAATGGAATTTTGCAATGGAATTTTGCAATGGAATTTTGCAATGGAATTTTGCAATGGAATTTTGCAATGGAATTTTGCAATGGAATTTTGCAATGGAATTTTGCAATGGAATTCAGCAATAGAATTCAGCAATAGAATTTTGCAATGGAATTCAGCAATAGAATTTTGCAATGGAATTCAGCAATAGAATTTTGCAATGGAATTCAGCAATAGAATTTTGCAATGGAATTCAGCAATAGAATTTTGCAATGGAATTCAGCATTTAACAATATAATTTAGCATTTAGCAAAATAGAATTCAGCATTTACCTACAGAATTTATCAATAAAATTTGGCATTTACCTACAGAATTTATCAATAAAATTTGGCATTTACCTACAGAATTTATCGATAGAACTCGACATTTAGCTACAGAATTTAGCAATATAATTTACATTATATTTAGCAATATAATTCTGCAATATATTTCAGCAACAGAATTTAGCAATATAATTCTGCAATACATTTCAGCAACAGAATTTAGCAATATAATTCTGCAATACATTTCAGCAACAGAATTTAGCAATATAATTCTGCAATACATTTCAGCAACAGAATTTAGCAATATAATTCTGCAATACATTTCAGCAACAGAATTTAGCAATATAATTCTGCAATACATTTCAGCAACAGAATTTAGCAATATAATTCTGCAATACATTTCAGCAACAGAATTTAGCAATATAATTCTGCAATACATTTCAGCAACAGAATTTAGCAATATAATTCTGCAATACATTTCAGCAACAGAATTTAGCAATATAATTCTGCAATACATTTCAGCAACAGAATTTAGCAATATAATTCTGCAATACATTTCAGCAACAGAATTTAGCAATATAATTCTGCAATACATTTCAGCAACAGAATTTAGCAATATAATTCTGCAATACATTTCAGCAACAGAATTTAGCAATATAATTCTGCAATACATTTCAGCAACAGAATTTAGCAATATAATTCTGCAATACATTTCAGCAACAGAATTTAGCAATATAATTCTGCAATACATTTCAGCAACAGAATTTAGCAATATAATTCTGCAATACATTTCAGCAACAGAATTTAGCAATATAATTCTGCAATACATTTCAGCAACAGAATTTAGCAATATAATTCTGCAATACATTTCAGCAACAGAATTTAGCAATATAATTCTGCAATACATTTCAGCAACAGAATTTAGCAATATAATTCTGCAATACATTTCAGCAACAGAATTTAGCAATATAATTCTGCAATACATTTCAGCAACAGAATTTAGCAATATAATTCTGCAATACATTTCAGCAACAGAATTTAGCAATATAATTCTGCAATACATTTCAGCAACAGAATTTAGCAATATAATTCTGCAATACATTTCAGCAACAGAATTTAGCAATATAATTCTGCAATACATTTCAGCAACAGAATTTAGCAATATAATTCTGCAATACATTTCAGCAACAGAATTTAGCAATATAATTCTAGCAACAGAATTAGCAACAGAATTTAGCAATATAATTCTGCAATATATTTCAGCAACAGAATTTAGCAATAGAATTAAGCATTTAGCATTACAATCCAGCATTGAGCACTAGAATCCAGCATTTAGCACTAGAATCCAGCATATAGCAATAGAATTTAACAGATTCATTTATGTGCTTGCAAAAAGTGAATGACTTTATCCCGCAAGAAGGACAATCAAAAAATCTCTGCATTTTTTTGACAGAAAATAATGTTGTATATATTATATACTTTTATTTATATATAATTCGTTTCATTTATACGAGTATCATGTGTATGCGCCCGTTTCCATGATGCAGTATATGTACTATGGAAACGGACACATACACATGATACTCGTATAAGTTCAGAATTTACATATACGTCTAGTTTATTTCTAAACATTGTGCTTCAATAACTAAATTTAATTGAGTTAGGATAACTTATATTTTCGGATTTTTCCATCTCCAAGTAGTTCGGCATGTTTTAATAACGCGACATTCTCGTACAAATAGCGCATTCATTTTAATAAATCGCACTCAGAAAATTGGAGTTCCCGATAAGTCGAACTAACGATAACTCGAAGTTTTCTGTCGGCCGCTACACATTGGACTTATCGAGATTTGATTGTATATTTTTCACAACTTATACACACTATCCAACATGATTTAACGATAATATAATGACATTAATGAATAGGAAAGAGGGATAACGACGTTAACGTCGCATCTTAATATTCACTGAGCCATTTAATGATATATCATCTTACTCTTTTCGTCATTAAAATATTCAATTTATCATCCCTCCTCCATTGCGATATTCATTTTAAATGATTCGATTATACTACAAGATATTCCAAGGGAGATTTTTGTTCCTCTAAATGATTGAATTATAAATTTCTTTAGGATTTCGTGAGATTTCTTCAAGCAGTATTGAATTCTGCTCGTCTTAATATAGTACTTAAGGGCTCTCTTACGTTTTTAACATGGTGAAAATCTATGCTCTAATAGAAATATCATTAAAATACTATTTAACCATCGATTTATTTCAAATGTTTTACATATGTTCTTGATTGTATGTGATATCCTATGCTGCATAAAGTTTTACATATCTTAGATACTTAATTTTTTGTAAATTTTCAAAAAAGTGCAGTAAAAACAGCTTGTGCGCATGATAAAGCATCATGACATCAATGTAATTGAATAAAAAGTGATTAAAAATGATGGAAACTTTCCAATTCATGAAATTAAGCAAAAGGTTGACATTTCATTGACTCAATCCTATTTAAAATTAAATTTTAAAATTTTAATATTATGTTCCAAAAATTTTTTAAATTAAAATTGAATTTTAAATAATATTGAGTTAATGAAATCTAAAAATTTTGCTTAATTTCATGAATTGAAAGGTTTCCTTTATTTTTAATCACTTTTTCTTCAATTACATTGATGTCATGATGCTTTATCATGCGCACAAGCTGTTTTTACTGCACTTTTTTGAAAATTTACAAAAGATTGAGTATCTAAGATAAGTAAAATTTTATACGAGCATAGGATATCACATAAAATGAAGAACATGTGTAAAACATTTGGAATAAATTGATGGCTAAATAGTATTTTTAATCATATTTCTATTAGAGAGCATTTCCGCCATATTAAAAGGTATGAGACCCCTTAAGCGGAACACATGACGTTCGAATGAAAATTTCTTATTACTTTATATTCTTTGCTAAAAATGCTTTAATGGCATTTCAGTATCAATATAATAACAATTTCATGTCTCTTAGTTTAAAAAATATGTGCTTCAACAAGCTTGGCGACTTATTTAGCCACCAAAAGGTGCCAAACTGAAGGAGGCATTTTTTTGTCCCGAGTCTCAAATTTCATTGAAAAACATTATTTTTTTTCTTTACTTTGCTCTGTAGGCTTATATAAATATGTGAACGCCAGAATTTTGCCACTGGACTTATCCCGTTGCCGAGATCTCTTCCAGCCCTGCTTCGTGACAGAGTCTGGAACATGTAGACTTTTATATCAATGAATAGCAGCACCCACACACACACACATTTTACTGTGTGGTTTTATTTTCCATGATAATTTTGGCAAAAAAAACCAAAAAAATACGGTGAACATGAAGGAAAATTTGCAAAGTTAATCCATAAAACCAGGTTTATATATTTTCATTCATTAATGGTTTCTCATAATACAAAATGGATTCTAAAAATCATTGATATATGCTACAAAGCGAAATAACAAAAATTGATGCTTTTAAATCAAATTTGAGATGCAGGGGACAAAAAATGACTAAAAAATTACCGTTCCAGTTTGGCATCAAAATAACGCACCAGCTTGTTGAAACACCAGCTTGTTATTATATCAATACTGAAATGTCATTAAAGTATTTTTAGCAAAGAAATATACAGTAATAAGAAATCGTCACGTCTCCTCCTTAATTCAATTAAAAATTTCAAGGGGTGTACTTTGCAAAATTTCAAAATATATTCTATTCCCCGTTAAGTTTCTTCTTGTATGAATAAATTATTTGAAAAAAAAAATCACGGTTTACGGAAAATTTACCGCCAACAATCCAGTAACACGTAATTTGAAGATTTGCCGACCGAAAAATCACCACTGGCAAAATTCAAATATTACTACTAAACCACAAATGCGCCTCGTCTACATTCCTCCGTGAAACTTCTAACGATTGGTACATGTAGAAATGTGTGTACGTTTTGTGAAGTTTGTTTCTGTGTAATAACTTATGTATAGTGCTGCCATCTGCCATCAATTTTTTTTAACTATGAGTGAGTGTATGTAATGATTGAATAATTGTACCGTTGTAGGCCTGTTGTTCCCTGCGGCGAGACTTTTTTAATGAGGTGGTCGCCTCGCGTTTGCGCCTCGAAGTTGGGAATCACAGGAAACCAACTTCAGCCTTCCACCACTGTGGCGACGGTGCGATTCGAACCTGGCGAGTCTTCCACTATGACCACTCGACCACAACAGCGGAAAAATCCAATGATATACAATTCACGGACAACAGTTCGCCAACAGCAAGTGAGTACCCGATGACAGAGTGATTGAGCAGGTGAGTGAATGTGTGAGCGATAGAATGAATTGGTGAATAACCGAATTAGGTAGGGAGTGAGTAAATGACCGTATGAGAGTGGGCGAGTGAGTGATCATATGAATGACGAAGTGAGTGATGGAGTGGGTGATCATATGAATGACGAAGTGAGTGACCGTATGAATGACCGAGTGGGTAAGGCGATTGAGAGACCGTATGAGTGATCGATTGATTGGGTGAGTGTCTGAGTGAGCAAATAAGCGTGTGAGTGATTGAGTAAGTGATCGCGTGAGTGATTGAGTAAGTGATCGCGTGAGTGATTGAGTGACCGTATGAGTGAACATGTGAATGGGTGAGAGCTCAAGGGAACGAAGGATCGAGTGAGCCGGCGATCGTGTGCGTGACTAAGTGAGTGAGTGACAGTATGAATGACTGAGTGAGTGAGTGAGCGATTGAGCAACTTACTCATTCACTCACTCATTCATTTCCTCACCTGTTCGTTTTCACTTACTCCCTGACTCACGTCATCAATTACTCACACACTCACTGGCTCACTCACCTGCTCATCCACTTACTCACTATGTCACTTTGCCGATGAATTGTTCATCAGCAAAATTTCCTTATGGTGAATTGTTGTCGGTGAATTTTCCGATTGTTGTCAGTGGATTTTCCGGTGGTGAATTGTTAGTGATGAATTTTCCTAGTGGAGAATTGTCTTTTCGGTGGAACGCGTGGCCGTAAATTTTCGGTGAATTGCGTGTTGGTGAATTTTCCTAGAGGTGAAATGTCATGTCAGCGAATTGTGTGGCGTTGAATTTTCACAGCGTTAAATTTTCCTGTAGATGAATTTTCTGACGATGAATTTTCCTAGTGGTGAATTTTCGACGGCGAATTTTCCTTATAATAAATTATCATGTCGTTGGATTGCGTGGCGGTGAATATTCTCAACCGGTTAATTTTCCTTTCAGTAAATCGCATGGAGGCCAATTTTCCCAGGGGTAAATTTTCCCGTCGGTGAATCGTTGGCGATGAATTTTCCGCACGCGAGGAAAAACACATCAGTACGGGGACTATACACTACAGCAATGGATAATCTCAAGAATGATTCTGACTGAATGTTAACTCAAGAAGGAGGTATATACCCCCCCCCCCTCCCTTCCCGTCACAATATTTTGTTTCCATTGCTCTCGTGCTTCTGTATACATGTGTATTCTCTGGGAAATACGGGGGGGGGGGTAGAGAGTTCAATTTCAAAATATATTTCACCTTGAACATTTTCTTGAATACCTTCGATAGAAGGAATTATTTTTCCTCAAGGCGATATTTCTCCATGTTGACCAAGAACTGAGTGGAGAAGATTTTCCATCTCCAGGAATTGTTGTTGTTCAATGTCCAAACGACGCGACGATGGAGTTTCAGAGTCTTCAAAGAATCTTTGTTTGACTTCTCCTACGAGACATGAGCAATCTTCACGAAATCATTAAACTATTCAAATATTGTGCTTATGCATCTTTTCAAGACACACACACACACAGAAAGGTGGATAGAGATAATTTTAACTTCCAGTTTCACAAAATGATTGGTTTTGAATGGATCTAGTAGGCAGCACCTCCTAGAGACAGAAGGTGCGGGTTAGATAGTACGGGTCGCCAAGTTCATCTGAACGTCATGAGAGTAGTCCGGTAAGACTACCTACCAAGTTCGACACATTTTGAAACACACCATCCTGTTTCGTTTCTTCTTATTTTGGCGTAGAATCTTTCGAGTTGGTGCACAAATACCACACGATGATTGGATTTGAGACAGAGAAATCACCAACTCGGTGCCTTATCGTTTCCTTTCCACACAACGATGATACTAGCACGAGCAGCGAATTTTTTTTCCACTACTGGCGTGACGTCACGAGCAGCGTGCGGAGGCCTTCTATCTCTAGAACGTGCTAATAGTAAGCGTAATTTTACTAAATGCTAAAAGTGTCATTTTTCCCACCCTTTCTGAATTCGACCGAGAGACACTACCATTAAATCGCACATGCATCTCATCGGTACATGTTGGAATGTGCGTGTAAGTGTTGTGAACCTAACTGTGCAGTTTGTGTCAGTGTAATGCTTGCTATGTGTAGTGCTGCCATCTGCCATCAATTTCTCCATGAGTGAAGTGTAATGATTGAATAATTATATCGTTGTAGAGGCCTGTTGCTGTTAAGTGTTCTTCTCTGTGGAGATTTTTTGTTAAATGTGGGATATCGGATGATATAATTAAAATTATTATTTAAACACTGATTTGTATCAAACTAGCAGTTTACCGCGGCTTCGTTTGCGTGGATTTGGTAATCTGTTAAATTGTTCAGCGATGATTTCCCCATAAAACCTTTGAGCGCCGCCCCCATGACTCCTTTAGGGACTCAAATTTCGAAAACAACCTTCTGCTAAGTCATTACATCATAAAATAAAACAGTTTATCGAATTTCATAGTTATATGTTCAGCGGGTTTGGCTCTGTGTGATTTCTCTATATCAGTGGTTCTCAACCTTTGGAAGCCCGCGGCCCAGTGCGGCTTTTATGCGAGTGAAAGTCCCGGTCATACGCACGCCTAATGGGTCATAAATGGGTAAAAATGAATCGGTTAACTATTCGCGGCCGGGTTTGGCTGATGCGAAGCTGCTGCTTCAAGCGGCTTTGACAGGTGTCAGAGCCCGGGACCGGGCCGCGGCCCTCTATATAACCTTTACTCTCCCTTATGATCCCCTTAGCGGGGTGATGATGAATCAGTCAGTCCGACTCGGCGATGATGAATCAGATCAATCAATCAATCAGGACAAAATATTTTATATACTAGGTGCATCATTTCACTGACGAACTGTTGAGTCTATAGGCCCGTTCACATGGGAAATAGAAAAAGTGGGTTTAAAACCCGCTTCAAAGAATTTCCACCAATGACTGCTCTCGATTTCTTTCCTTACGAAGGAAAAAAGCCGTCAAGCAGGCGCTAGAACTCCCAATGCTACCGCAATATTTGCACATGTGAACGGGGCTTAAAGTTATACTTCAAATTAGAGAACGTTTCCCAATAACGTGTAGTGGTCAGACATTAAGAAGACACCAACGAATGGGGCAAATACACGAAAATACAGAAAGTCCTAATGCATTTCAACACCAATGGGTGCCGTCTTCAGAGGAAAATTTAACCACTAGTCGCGCTGACCGAGTTTCCCACTTGGGTTGAATATCAAATCTTAATGCTCGGTTGCTCAGCGGGGAAAAGTACGTCTGTTCACTTCAAAGTTTGAAGGCATCCATATTGGTGTTGAAATTCATTAGGACTTTTTGTATTTTCGTGTATTTGCCTTATTCGTTGGTGTCTTCTAAATGTTCTTGGGGGAAGTTGATCAACTCCTCCATAGTGGGTCAGATATTTCATTCATGTTCCAAGGGGGTTGTATAGTGTGTCTTAAAATCAAATAAGAATGTTATTGCCTGGTCTCTGTCGATGCCAAAAACAACCACATGTTTCAAAGTGCATTATTCACTCAGACATTCAATCATCTGAGGAAAGTTGAAAAGAAAAACAGCTCTAAGTGCGGAAAAAACTTTTTACCCGCATTTAACGCTGTTTTTCCCCCAACTTCCCTCCGTTTTTCGAATTCGAATATCTCTGTGAATATAGCACTTAGAAGCAAGGGATTTTTTTTGTTGGCATTAGAAGGGAGACAGGGCAATAACTTTCTAATTGGGTTTCAAGGCACACGGAGACTGTATAAAAAGTTTATTTTGCTATTTTAATAACTATACAACTCCTTGAAACATAAATGACATATCGCAGTATCACACGTTATTTGGATACTTTTTCCTAATTGGAAGTATGCCTCTAGGACCATTGGATCACCGGTAAAATGTCACACGCTCTGTTACTTATGCACCCTGTATGTACTAGTTACTTGAATAAGGTATTTGAGGTAATTAAAAATTGTACGTTAATTCCGCATGTTTCTTTTCATCAAAACCAAATTACTAATCAATTCCATTAAGGTGAAATAATTAAGACTTTGTTAAACCTCATGTACCAAGTGACAAAAAAGAAAGGAAAATAAAATGTTTAATATATATATATATATATATATATATGTTTCGGTTTAGGACAAGACAAATAAAATATTCATATCGAAAATCAAGATGATTTTTTTGAAATTATACGTACAACCCTAGAAGGCAGCAATGCACTTACATTGAGCATCGTAAAAACACATACAGAGAGTACAGGGCGCCCCAACCATAAATTCGCAAGTAGTTAAAAAATTCATAAAAATTTAATGGAGTGCTATAATTTAATGTGGTTTGCGAAAAAGTTATCCTCACGAAGAAGGATTGTAAAATTAGTTCAAATTTCTGTCGATAGAAAGCGCTGCACTAAAGCAAATAACTTGAAATATGCAAAGAGGTAGGATGTACCATTAAAAGCTCATTTCTGAGTATTACTGTTACTGTGTGTGGCGCTTACGCAAGGTTTTGATTGCGATATTGACATTGACGGATTACTATTGGCGAAATTGTTTCATCTCAGCCACGGATCGCCGGCTGAAGTTATACGGACGTTTTGGATACAGACGATATTTAAGAAAGGTTTTTGGAAGAAATTCCAGTGTTTGCTTTCTTGCAGTGTCCTCTATTGATAAAAATTTGAAATTTTTGAATTAAAGAAAAATCCCTTTTCGTGAGAATAACTTTTTCCCCAAACCGCATTGACAGAAGCCAATTCCTTCAATTTATATAAATTTTTAAGCTATTTATGAATTTATGGGACTCCCTGTATATAAAAATTCCGGTAAAGAAAAACAGCCGAATATAAAACAATTCGCAATTACTACAAAGCAAAAAAAAAGACACCAAATATTACAAAAAGAAGTAAATGTTACACTAAAACAGTGATTCCCAAAGTGGACGTTAACGCCCCTCAGGGGGCGATGGAATGTTCCGGGGGAGATAGAAGCTACGTGTATAACATAGGATCCTATGGGTTAGATTGCTTTGGAGGACGATGGGAGAAAAAAATTTCTGAAGAAGGGGGCGATGCGACAGAAAATATTGGGAAACTGTGCACTGAAAGCAATAACAATGATTAAAATGAGTGAAAATTAAAGAAGTAAAATATGTTGAAATGAATAGAAATTTAAAAAAAGTCAGAAACTTTTGCTAAAAATGTGAAAAAATACCAAAAAAAGTAAACGAAATATTTTGTGAAAATTTAATTCTTGCAAATGAAAAAAGAAAAAAATGTTCTTTGCAAAATTTGCAAAAAATCACTAGGACACTCATTGATCCTTTTAATTTCCAAAAATGATCGTTTCAAACAAAAATTTTGCATGAAAATCACTTAAAAATTGTTTTCCAAACGAAACACATCAGGAATGAGTTTCAATAATTTTAATTTTTTTCCTATTAATTTAAATTTATTTTCAGATTTATACATGAAATAAGATACGTTCCCTCTTAAAATATGCAGACATCTTTACCATACTAAAAAATTAAAACACAATAGAAGTAAATATAAATTTGAAATTTTGACAATACGTATTTCCATTCGATTTTTACAGTTCCGCGTCCAGTCCATCGAAGACAACAATTGAAATCATCGCACGCAATTTCGAACATACAAGCTTAACGTTGCAATCAGCATCAGCAGCAACAGCCAGACGCTTCCACAAGACTAGCCTATTAGCTTCCCAGCGTAATTAGTCGCTCGTTCAAACTCTTACAGTTTTCCATGAAACTGCTAGTGTTTTAATTGGTGAGAATGCAAAATAGTTGTTAGTTTTGTGGATGGGGATTTAGAACACGAGTGGACGGACGTATGTATAGTATGTGCTTACATGAAAGCCGAACGAGAGAGAGAGAGAGAGAGGGAGTGAGAGATGTGCGCCGAGCACACATACACATCTCTCCCAGTCTCGGAGTCTTCAGTTAATGTTCCGTGTCGGAACAGTCGTCTTTGCCGTTAAATTGACTGAAATTAATTGTGAGTTCAGGATGAGTAACTGCTACTCGTGGCGAAGTTTAATTAAGGTTACAGTGTAGGGGAAGAGGGAGAGGGCAGACGCAGCTCCTACACCGCCCCATCCCCCCTCCAAAACTCGCCTTTCCTCGGCGTTCTCACTGGGAAATTAGCCTTCCGTGAAATGCAGTTTTGAGGGTGAACGCTACACGTTTTAACCGAGTTGTAGCTTTTCTGTTGGTCGTCTCGTCGAAGGGGGACACTTTGTATGCGCGTATGGGTGAAGTAATATGCTGTTACGCTTAACCCATGATTATTTCAACGGCGAATTGAGATATTATGCGTTAGGAATAACGTTTATCTCGTAAATAGACGTATAAAATCTGCAGGCACTCGCTCATTAATTCCTTTATTCAAGTCCACTGGAAGTAAAACTCGCAAGGAAAGTGTCTCAAGGTGTCGTCCTAAGAAATATTATGAAAAGAAAATTAAGTACATACAAAAATTGAACCCGTAAATAATTATTGAAAATGATAAACACAGTTGGCTACTCATCGCCTCTTGGCGATATAGTCCTATATAAAAGAGCTTCTTTTTTTCACTTCCTCTCTTTTCCTTTCTTTCCTCCAGCTTCTCTCAAAAGCCCCGTTCACATGTGCAATAAAACATCCCGGGAATATCCCGGTAACGGGGACTTTCGCTACAAACCATTCACATGACGTTTAGTTTATGCCGGTAATTCCCCTCTTCTTTCCGGAAGTCGTCACTGGTTACGTGGGTTGAACGGAAGTGATTGATTCAAGATGGCTAACGAAGGAGTTTAAAGTAGTTTTCTCGGCGCAAAGGATTATGGGAGAGAAGGTCGGTGCCGACTCCCAATCCACCCCAAGAAAGATTGGCTTTTTTGATGACCTTCTCTTCCCTACCAGGGGAAAAAAGTTGTCATGCCGGTAATTATCACAAAAGCGACCCCCAATCTTGCACATGTGAACGGGGCTGAAACGGATTATCACGCTTTTTCCCCCCTTTCTTTGTCTGTGCTGTACTTGATCATGTGCTGTTCGAATAACGTCACTCTAACACTCTAAGGTTGGGGGATTTTAGATTCATTCTTTACCTCTCTATTGGAGTTAAATATAAATATTTACATTTATGTTTTTGTGTGCCCCATAATACTTCTCCCGGGTTTTCTTTTTATATTTTTGTGCATATTTAAAGAGTAGAAAAGTGATATATATTTTTTTTCAAAACTTTTGAGGACTTCACCTTGGGAACTTTTCTTTGTTAGACAAACTTCTTCTCCTAACCGATCATGGCCCACCGCTCTATTTCAATGAAGTGATTTTAGGAGGTGTGTGTGTGTGCGTGGTGAAAGAAGACCAGGACCATATGTTGGAAAATGCACGTGTATGTTTTATGAACCTAACGTGAAGTGGGTTTCTGCGTATTACCATATCTTCTATCAATTTTTCAAACTATGAGTGAAGTGTGATGGTTGGATAACTGTATCGTCGCATTCCTGTTGCTCTCTGTGGCGAGACTTTTTGGCGGGGAGATCGACTCGCATTCGCGCCTCGAATTTGGGAACCACAGAGAACGAACTTCAGCCGACCACCACTGTGGAGCCGGTGGGGTACGAAATCAGACAAAGTAGAATGTTCTAATCAATATCAACGTAAATGTCCGATACAATAATAGTAGTTTCAAATTACATAAAATGAAATTTATTTCTTGTAATACCGAATATTACTGTCACCGTCTGTATTGTATTTTTGTAGATAGAAACAATGTTACTCTCCGCTATTCATAGAAAAATACGAGAAACAGGATGCCAAGCGGAGGTGAAGATGAAATTTTGGGAAGAAAATTCACATACCTCTGCGGAGAATCGAACCGCCAATCTCTCGCAGTATGTACATGTGCTCCATCTTTAGGCTACGAAGGACTAGTGTTTCCGCGCTTCAACACATATTTGATCGGTGAATGGGACCACGCATTGAACAGTCTCCTAAATCGGTGGTACTTGTTCTTTGGAAGCCCGCGGCCAGGTGGGATTCTTTTTTGTGTGCAATGCCTGATCACAAACACGATTAATGGGAAAATAATGAAATGGTGAATCACACTCACACTGCTCAGTTTTACTGATGCCAGGACCTGGTGCTGGGCAGCGGTTCGTGCGGTTGAGAATCTTCTGTTTCTCTAGTGTCCGGGTAGCGCACTCGTCCGAAATGCGAGAGGGTATCGGTTTGAGACCCCCTGTAGAGAGCAGAGGAAAATTTTTTTTGTGCGAAAATCAGCATCTCTACATACCGGAGAGTTTTATGAATATCTTGTACAGAAATTGAATGCCCCGAAACTTTCTCCACTGACGGTGAACAGTCGACGCTCCTTATAACGACCCCACGTTATATAGCGACTATTCCATTATTAAGACCGGTAGGATAAGTCCCAAATGTTTTCATATAACAAATAACCTACATGTTTGTTCCCTTTCCATATAACGACAATGACTATTCAATATAACATCAGTTTTTCGACGGGACGACGGCAGCCGTTATAACGAGCGTCGACTGTATGTACTAATCCAAATGCGTACAGAAGAAAACAAAAAGCTTTCTTTCCACCCGAACTGCGGGGAGAATGCAAGTGAAAAAGAATAGATCTCTTCTCTGTTTGTTTGCTGGACGATCAATCTCTGTCTATAAGAAACAAATACCATATATATCCGAACCAAAAAAAAACCCCCTTTATATATAAATATTTCTTTTCTTGTGCGTATTTTCTCTCCCTTATTTGATCGAGATCTCACATTTGATCATTGGAAGCGGAAAGAAAGATAAAAAAGAAGAAGTAATCATTGAGAGCCGATCATGATCTCTCCATTTTGATGCTCGATTCCCACAGTACTCTTTCGCAATCAGGATCTTCTCCTGCGGTAGCCGCATCATCATCTGTGTTATTGTGTGGTGGTGGTGGTGGCAACATTAAGATATTAGATATCCCGAAGAAGTGCATCCATATATAGGCCTATATATGTTTGTTCATCGTGTTTCGCTCAAGAATATAGGAAACGATGTAATGGAGAGACTGGATTATATCTATCGAATTATATACATGTTTTATTATGGTTTTGGAATTTGTGATGTCGCTACTGATGATTCATATATGTAATTTAAATCGTTGATAAAAATTTAAATTTTAAATATTTGTATTGTTTTTAGATATAATTCGTAACACAATGGGTATGTGATTGGATTCGTTATCGAGTTGAGAGTTTTGGAAGAGGATTTTGGAGTTATTGAAATTCTCTAAAATCTCTGGTAAGGGGATTGGTGCACGCAAATTTTCCGAAAAAAAGAAAGAAACTTCCGAATATTTTTGTTTTCAAATACTTTGAAATTTTCTGCGTCTGACTGTGTTTAATTTGTTATGTTGTGTTATGTGTTTGTTATGTGTTGTTTTACGTGAAATAGAAATACAGGGTGTTTCAAAAAGAATCAACCTATTTGCAATGCGTATATTATGGAAAATATTGAACATAGAAACTTAAAATTATATTACATGGCTAATCATAAAGTTTTTTTACAAACCAAATTAAAGGTGCTCAATATGTCCATTTTGGAATGCACGGCATATATCTATGGGGCCGTTCAAGTATTACGTAAGCACATTTTTAGCCATTTTTGACCCCCTCCCCCCCCCCCTTGTCAGCAAAAGTCAGCAAAACATTGACCCCCCTCCCCTCCCCCTTGTCAGAAAAATTTCGTCATCAGCTCTGCCTCTCTGAATCCTAACTCATATTTTCATAAAAGGTGGTTGATGACGTACGCATTATCCAAACCCCCCCTCCCCCATTGTCATCAAAAGTCAGCAAATCGGAAACCCCCTCCCCCCCCCCGATCGATGATGACGTAATACTTGAACGGCCCCTATGCGGTAGTCAAATTCATCCCAACTTTTGCGAGCATGCTTGCATCCACTGCGAGTGGATTTCTGTGGACTACGTGCGGAACTCTGTCGAATGCGCTCCACGTTTTCGTCTCACATGCGGAGACGGCCAGGGGATTTCCCTTTACAGAGACAACCCGTGTCTCGGAATTGTTTATACCATCGCCTAATGCTCTGAGCGGTAGGAAGTTCAAAACCAGGGTATTGTCGACGAAAAGCACGATGGACAGTCGATACGGATTCACACTTCGCGAACCTTGAAACACAAAGCGATATATGTTCTGCAGTCGCCATCTTGACAAACACCGAAGGGGGGGGGGGGTCGAAGAAAGAGTGTTAGTGCTACATGTCGGCAACTGCGTGAAACTCGAGATTTTCGTGTTTCTACTTATATATATTATTTGATCAAAACGGATTGAAAGCTGAATAGTTATGATTTTTTTTTTTTAAAGTCAGATGATTCTTTTTGAAACACCCTGTATTTTTTTAATATTTTAATATAACCTGCTGGCAGACATTATACATGCTAATGTTTTCCACTAAAATGCTCTTTTCTCAAAACTAAGTTTTTTGTTGTATAAGGAATATTTTTTCGAACATCACTCATTCAAATGTCTTTGTATTCAAATTGAAACTTTGTGCGTGTCTCAAAACTATGAAGTTACATACTTTAACATGAGGTTTTTTATTGATATTATTTAAAAAAAAATTATGGAACAAAATGTGGGTAAATCTTGGTGATTTTTGAAAAAGTTGCATCTAGGAACACAACGGTTCCTCCAGTAAAATACCACACACCCTGTTACCTATGCACCCTGTATATTCAGATCATGACTTCTGGTTATGATTAAAAACCACACACAAACCAACATTCTCTCTCAATCCTATCGCAACTGCGAACCGGTGAAAGCAATTGGACAATTTCCCGGACCTGTGGAAAAGGGAGAAATAATTTGCATATCCCTGAAAAACATAAAAACTAAATTAGAGAAATAATTTGAGAACTGCAAAAAAAAAATAAATAAATAAATAAATAAATAAATAAAAAGTAAATGAAGTAATTCACTGAGCAAAAATAAACTGCAGAAATAATTTGTTTAATTATATCAAAGAGATGAATAAGTGGGCGAAATAATTTGGGGATCGGCAAAAAATACCGTTAATAAAAGGAATAATTTACTAATTGTGACGACAAATAAATACATTAAAACTGCTCTTAACGAATACCTCTCATATACGATCACTCCGTCTTTTACGGCTAAATAATAATTGCCCCTTGTATAATAAAAGTACTCATTTCAATCCCCAGATTAACGGCCACCTCATTTTTACGGCCGAATGGTTTTTGTTACATCAAGGTCCGCAGAAGAGAAGTTTTACTTTACGGTAAATGAGCGAAATGCAGGGTTTGCAAAAAGCCCGTAGAAACTTTAAAAATTCGTCAAAACCGGAGAAATAACTGACATAAAAAACGGTTTGCAGGGTTAGCATTGCTGTTCACGGGAATTTTTTAAGACGGGGAAAAATAGCAAAAAACAACCGGTAGATGGTGCATTTGAGGGGGGGGGTGTCACCGTTAAGAAGGATTTTACTGTATTTGTTAAATATAAAATTATATAACGGCTGTAGGAATTAAGCGATATACAGGGTGATTATAATTAAAGTTCCCGTACCCTGAGTAGTTTTTCCTCAAAAGCTGCTTTTCCGAATGCAGCCAAATTTTCCGCATATCTTAATGAGACCATGGGACAGAGATATGAAATAAAAATTAGTTCAATTTTCGACTGCCAGGTGGTGCTTCATATTGAATTTCCCTTTCTTTTCCCGTGAACTATATAGCGTATATACCAAGTTTCAATGGAAACACCTCCATCAGAATGGGCGCTTCATAGGTCTGAGGAGTGCCGGTACACTGACGGGTGCTACATTGGTCTGAGCACTGCCACTACATATACTGAAACTACTCAGACCTATACCGCGCCCGGTCTCATGGACACATTACATTGAAACTTGGTATATGCGCTATATGGATCATGGGAAAATATAAAATTCAATAAAAAAAAGGGCCACTTTTTCACCTAGTGGTTGAAAATTGAACTATTTCTTTTTATTTCCCAGATCTCTCCCCCATGGGTGTTATAAAGATATCCTAAAAATTTGGCTGTAACCAGATGAGCAGTTTTTGAGGAAAAACTACTGAGAGTACCGGAACTTTAATTACAATCACCCAAAAATTTCGTGGACCGATAGCAACTTCTCACGGACCGGCACCTTTCAGAGGTTTAAGAACATTATTTCCACCTATAACATAGAACACACTGAAAAATATGGGCTATTCATATCTTTTACGATTTTACGCGGAAATAATCTGGTAACCATTTCCAATATAAACGTGGAATAAACGATCTACGAAGCGCACAAATGTAGAAATAAGAGGAGTGAAGAGAAAGAACGCTAATTACTAAGTACTTAAACTATTGGACCTTATCGGATAACTGACAAAAGTCAAGCTAAAGAAAAATTATATTTAAAATATTCCCACGACATCTAAAATATAGGTTCACTCGTTGGAGCCAATGACGCGTTGAAAATGCACATATGGATGGAGGAAGGCAATTAATTATTTCGATAGAAAGTGAAGAAAAAGGCTCTTTCTCTCTCTCTCTCGCGAAAAATCTCGAGACCTATTCATTAAATATTTAAGGAGGAAAACATGTAATTTTCCGAGTGCTCACTGATCCAAATAATACATCTCAAAAGACACCCAATCACGCTAACCCGTCATTTGGAGCGTCGTAGTAGGAAAAGCGACCAACGACCAATGGAGATTGTTCATTTTTCGGCACTCTTTTAGTTATTTTATAACATTATTATTTTATTTTTTTTCCTTTCAGGGTATCTCGAAATTATTGCCTTTAATATCACGCCCTAGCGCTCTCGCTGTTCCTCGTGAGATTTGCCTAATGTGTGAAATTAGGGTTAAAAATCGAGTCTCATTTGCTGTTTGATAACTTATAATAGACGCGTGTGAAGTTAATTTCAGTTTAACTGGTTTCTCATAATCTAAACCTTTCATTTTGCGATAGAGTAAATGAATTCGACGAGGAAACATTAATATTCTTTTTGTGACATTCGCTTCGGTCAAAGATAATGAATAACTAATTTTTATTTATAAACTAAGATGTTCTCTAAACGGATGATAATAAGGCACGATTATCGGCAATAATAAGATTTTCATTCTGACGATTCTAATACGGTTTCTTTAAACAAATATTTGAGAAAATTATGAACGTATAAATCTCCCGAGAATCTTTTTCCAATTAAAAATAGCCGAATGATTTAGTCGTGAGCAAATAACGATTATTAATGTTGTTGGTGGTATTTCAACTGAAAATGTAATAAAATTGATGGGTATGGCAAAAGAAACTACAGAAATGAAATAATCATTTTTTTTAATGCATTAATTGGTATGTACTCGAATTTATATTACTGTTTTACCAGTGTCTGATTGGTTTCTTTTTTTCATCCCTGGATCTAACAATATAAGTACTTATTATATAAGTTGCTTTGTTAATGAGATTATTTTATGATTTTCTTCATGAAATATAGTATGTGAAATTTGGGTGAAAAATCGAGTCTTATTTGCTGTTTGAAAACGTATAATAAATGCGTGTGTGTGTGATGTTAATTTCAGTTTAACTGGTATCATAATCTAAACCTTCCATTTTGCGATAGAATAGTTGAATTCGACGAGAAAATATTAATGTTCTTTGTAATTCGTATACTTTTTTTCTGCCAAAGATAATGAACTAATTTTTCGATAAACTATGAAAATAAGATGTTCTGAAGTCTAAACGGATGATAATTGGTACGATTATCGAAAATATTAGGATTCTGTTTTGTTATTATTTTGGTTATTTTAATATGGTTTTTTTTTTTAGCGAATCTAAATATATAAAATTTATGTACAAATCAAGTCTGAGAATCATTTCTTGGATTAAAAATGATCAAAAATGAAATGCTTGGATTGTTTAGTTAATAGCGATATTAAATGCCGTTGTGGTGGTATTAGCGTCAATGGAAATTGTTAGAAAGAGAAAGGTTTATAATAAGGAAACTACAGGAACAATAGACTAATTTTTTTAGTTCATTAATTTTATTTTAATTTCTTGTATTTATTACTATTACCAATGTCTGATTATTTTTCACCCTTGGATCAAACTAGATAAGTACTTCTTATCCGTTGCTGTTTCGTTGAGAATTTTCATAATTTTCTTCATGAAATATAACGTGTGGAATTAGGCATTAGGGAATTAGGGAATTAGACACTTTCCCATTTGCTGGTGGATAACTCATAATGAACGTGAATGAAGTGTTAATTCCAGTTTAACTGGTTTCATAATCCTTTCATTGGATATATTTTTCCAATACTAAAGTAATTGAATTCGACGAGGAAATAATATTCTTTTGTATTTTGTCACATTTGCTTCTGTCAAAGAATGAATAACTAATTTTTGGGAAATTGAGATTTATAAACGGATGATAATTGACACTATTGTCGAAAATATTAAGGTTTTGTTTTCTTTCCATTTTGGTGATTCCGATATGGTTTCTTTTTTTAGTGAAAACAAATATTTGAAATTTATGACTACATCAAGAGTATTGCGTCATTTCACTGTTAAAAATAGGCGAATGAGTATTCGTGAGAAATAACGATAATAAATACCGTTGGTGGTGTTAACATAAGTGGGCACGTGAAAATGAAAGGTTGATAGCTATAATGATGGGATTACATTGCGTAAAAGTTTGATAAAAGTTATTTTATGAAACTTGGAAAATGCAACCAATAAGATTATTGGTTAATCATAGCGAATGTAACCAATTGGCTAATTGGTTGTTTTTTTTTTGTAAAGGATCTTTTTTCAAACTTTTATGATGTAACCCCGGCTTAGGAAAAGAAACTACAGAAACAAACAGCGGTTTAAGTTTTCTAAACGCTGTTTAACGTTGGTCAAAAAATCGAACCAAATACTCGGTTTCGTTTTTAAGAAGGTCTCTTCACGTTCTTCTAAACTTATTCTTCCACTTTTTCGCGGCTTAGTTCGTCCTGGACTGAAGTATGGGTTTGGAGACCTTACCTAGATAGGGATAACCTTACATTTAGACTTGATTGAAGGGGGGTGCGGAGAAGAGCGACGCGTACTCTTGGTACGCAAGGCTTGAGCTATGAAGAGAGACTTAATTCCTTTAATATGCTTACATTGGAAGAACGCAGGTGTCGTGGGAGGGAAGTTTTTAAAATTTTCAACGGGATTGGAAGGAAGGACAGTGAGTTTTTAATTCGCCGTCAATCGACTTCTTCGACAAGGGTACACCAGTAACGGTTGATAATGCACAACTCAAGATTGTGGTGTCGGGGGGAATTTTTCTTTAATAGGGCTGTTAATACCTCATAAATGGAATAGCTTACCCCCGGTTGTAGTAGATTCCACCACAATTGGCACGTTTAAAAATAAATACGATAAACATATTGGGATAAATCGAGAAGCTATCCATATACTTAGATATAAACCATTAATATATTATTGGCATTATATTATATTTTATCATTTATATATAGTTTTTAGTTTTTATAATTGCATATTTTTAATTGGGTTGCTGTATTTTAGAATTATGTGACATCCATATTTGTTATGGGTTTCTTTTCAGCCACCTTGGTGGGTATTTTGCCTGTTGTAGCTTTGTATTTGTATGAAAAAAAAGTCAGAAAAATTCAGGAAAAAATATAGAATAAGAAGGAAAGTACTAAGAGAGATTGGAAGGAATGAAAAGACACTAGGGGAAAAATACAAGATGAAAATGATTATTTTCGATCTTTGAAAGAGAAAAACAATGTTCGTTTTACCTACACCTCTTTTAAATGCGAACACACAACAGTTTTTCCAGGTACAATGCGTCTCAAAAGTCGGACATTATCAGACTCTACCAAGGATGATGCCACTCTTCGCTATCTATCCGAAGGTTTTTAACAGCTGGCTGATGCGAAGATGAATTTGGGAAAGAAGGCAGAATGCAGCGAGAGCGAGAGAGACATCACTCTTAGATAGGTCACCATCTGGTGACAGGGCAGCAATTTCGAGCTTTGGCCTGAGTAAGGTCCGATCGTCCATGTACGATCCCGTTTAGTGCACGCGAGCTTTAAGATTGAGATTCGTTGCTTTTGTAGTCTAGTGGTCTGAGGCGCTTAGGCCTGGTTTTCCCAGCAGCAGGTTTTCTGTGCCGCGGACAGCGTGATCCGCACAGCGCGACACGCCGTCCACTCACCAATAAGAGAAGCAGTACGACCGTTTTCCTACAGAGCGCATTACGGCTCACGACCGCGCTTTACGTCGGGTGTGATTGGCGGACTGCTTCTCTGGAGGAGTCGAATGCGTCGTGCGCCGCGTGTTTTGCAGATATTCTCTTGTGTGTTTTCTTTCCCTTCCCTTCAAACCGTAGCACGCAAACGACAGAATAGCTGATGCAAGGGCCATATACTATAATATAGTCACCGTGATCTGATGCGCAAGCTAGGAAACCACAAACGCGTAGCGTGATTATGTAACACGTTTCTGCCGACGCGCGATGACCCAATTCGGTTCAAGCAGCGCAAAAAACCTACTCCTAGGAAAACACGGCTTTACCCGGCAAAGTGAGAAGACGTGGGCTAGATACCACCTAAATTATCTTAATAAATTTTCTCTATTTCCTAAATTCATCTTTCCATATCAGCCAACTGTTAAAAATATTCGTAATCAGAGACTTCATCTGTGACTACAACCTACATCCTCTCAGTAGAAAATCACCCGATCAGAAATCACGTAAGAACACTTTTCAAACAATGATTAAAATTATAATTGCATTTACCAAAGTTTCAGAATGCAGTTATATTGTCTGGTAATGTTTTAATTAATCTCTGGGTCGTACCATAATTGCTCAGAAGAACGATTGTGTGGTCATTTAACGTCGAAAGCCGTCAAACTTCCTATCTTTAAACAATTTGGCATTAAAATTTCTTAGGCCCATAATTTTTTATAGCTAGTAATTTTACTAAGCAACTACACGGACATGCATGATAGTTAAAATGCGTTGTCGACAAGCCGTTAAAAAAATTACTAACCGAGTAGTTAATTTAATTAGGAACCACGAGATTATATATTTCTCTACTCTGTCTGAAGAAAAAACAAATATCCGCGGCACCATTTGTATAAAAAGTTCCATTATTTTTTGGAATTCAGAGCTAATTTCCCTTTGATGATCGTTTTATGCAATTAAACTGCTTAAGAGGTATGAATACAGGTGAGCAAAAGTCTCTCTGAGTTGTTTTTTTCTTTTTCCTCTTCTGTCTTAAGAGCTTATCATTAAAACGGCATTTTCTTTCGGAAAGTTGCTAACGTGAGAGAAATTTATATTATATTTTGGTAGTTTATATGTGTGTCTCCAAGAATTAATCGGAATGATTAATTTTGGATGAATTCGTTACATTTTTTGAGGCAGTCTCAACAACAATGGTGATCAGTTTAGCGGGTACACAAATCTTTCGAATTATTTACGGAATAATTATACAATATTTTCCATTGAATTATTTAGAAAATAATTAATTGGTGGAAAGAGCTTATAACGAATAATTCCATTGTGATGAAAATTGTGTCGGTTCGGGTTCTAAGAGTGTCGTCCGTTTGAGTTAGTTTTCAATGTTTTCCCCAACACTGTTGATTGGCATCTTCAGGGGCATTGATAAAACTGCATCAAAAGTCTTTTATCAATTCTTCTGAAGATGCCGACCACAAGTGTTAGGGAAACGTTGAGAACTAAGTGAAATGGACGATGGTCTCCGAACCCGTAAGCAGTCAATTTTCATCAAATGATGGACGCAAAGACCTTATCAACTAATTTCATTGTGTATGTGATTTTTTAGTGTCTGAATCTTAGCAGTAGTTTCAACAACACTATCTCTGACACACACACACACAATCCTATAGATTTCTGTTAAAAAATCTACATTTGATTATTATTATTATCCATGCTTATTTTATTGTCACATTTATCCTAACTATTAATTAATAAATTAATAATCAGGGTTTATTAGTTTAATGATAGAATGAAGGTCAAATAAAACAAGAATTGGGGCGTGCTTGCGGGCGTATGTGTGTGATGTTTGAAGCGTCGAAAATTCACTTCCTTACATTGCCACAAGAATTTAAACTGTTTCCTATATAACTTATGATTATATTTCCACATAATTGTTTCACAATTATCCGGGATGAATGTATGGCATAAAATCTAGATTTAACATTAAATGATAGGATGTTATGTACGGGTAAAAATATTCTTACACTGTATACGAATTTAAAAGATTCATAAATAGTGTTATATATATACTAATTCTCGTGAGAAGTTCAAAGCATATGCATTATAGTTTAACAAACGTTTTTTTCCCCTGTGCAGAATTTTTTTCTCATAGGCCCCCCTTCCTGAGCGATCCGATAGGACAGTGTTTCTTAAATGTGTGTCGCGGCTCCTAGGGGCGCCGTGGCGAGCTGGAGATATTGATTTGGTGCCTATCTATGCTTTCTGGGAAGCCGGCGATGAACCACGAATTGAGCTAGGGAGTCGCGGGTGACAAAACTTTGAGAACCACTGCCATAGGATTTTATATTGTGCCCATACCTAAAATAGCCACCTTTTCCAATCTATAGACCCTCAGTGGGCGATATTGCCCACTTTAGGTAACACTGCAATACATGATGTCAAAATATTGCACTTCAGCATAATTTAATTGAATACGATGTCTTTTCTAGTATTTTAACTAAAACAAAGGTACTGGATTGGAGAATCTGAATGTATACGGGGTTATTCTCGGAATTTATCCGAAAGAAATAAAATTTCTATGGTTCATCGTAAAGTTCGTGTAAAATATGTAAAATTATCAGCGGAAATAGAACTTTACATTGATAGTTACATCAAAAAAAAGACAATTTTTTTTTTAATTTCTTGAAATATACGTCAGTATTTTTTTAAAATTAAAATTTTCAAACGGTCCAAGGAAATTTTCTTCTTGCTTTCTTATGGTAAAATAAATTCCTTCAAATACCTCACAGTATTTGAAGGAAAATTCAGTGGAGGGGTATCGGTAAATAAAAATCTTGCTACTTTGCTATCGAAGTCTTAAAAAGTTGTGAGTCTTAAAACGTGGTATGAATTGAAAATTTCAATAACCGATATCCCAGTGAATTTCCATTCGATTGTTAAGAAATAAATGGCTTTTCGTTCAAAGCTTTATAATTTTATTCGTAGGCAATGTTTCGATTCGTGGCTGTTAAAAACTTTTAGTTTTTTATTTTATTCAATGATTTTTCCTTTTTTCAATCCAGCTATCACAGCATAAAAAAACGATTTTTTTCTTATTATTCCTCATAATTTACTTGATTTTTCATATAGAGGACTGAAGATATACAAAATATTTACAGATCCTGTAAAATATTTAAACGAAAATTTCCTTTCTAATGAAGTATACTCCTACTATTTTAATTTATTGAAAACAATCAACTTGATGTTCTGTCATTATCACTGGATATGATTATTATATTTCGCGTAATTTCCGACTACCATATGCATATAGTAATTGTACATTGTCACGCGAAAAGTCAAACTTTCGAATAAATATTCATTTGCAATTAAAGCTTTATAGGTACAAACCATTTGGAACATTGATTTGGGAATTCCTCGAAAGTACATTGCAAGAATGAACTGCAAAATTTATATTCTTTTCCAACACACTCTGATGAGAAATTGCGCATTTGTACGACCGTATATCTGTTGGATGAAGTAGCAGGATTGCATATGCTAAATAAGCCCGTCGGTTGATATCTAGGCATGCAATTCGAAACCTTAGACAAATTCAACTTCCAATCAGATAAATTCTGAATCGAATCAGAAAGTTTAATAACCCGAATACAATAAATAATCCATTTCGCGATGGAAGTCTTCCACTAACTATTGTAGCAGCAGCATACCGAGAAAAAACTCAAAATAGAAATTGCACGTTGAATTTTTATTTAAAAGAAAACTCTGAATAGGATTTCTAAGTAAGCGTCATAAAATTCGAAGTAAAGAAAAATATGTGAAAAAGGAAGAAAATTTGTTTACACGTAAATATACAAATAAAATTTATAAGCAAAGAAAACAACTTACATAGTTGAAATCAGAATCGTACGCGCCGCGAGGCGTAAGTGTCGAGTTATTCCTCGAATAAATCTAGAATATAAAAGAAAAAAATGCATAGAATAAAATCCATAAATCTCATATTCAAATTGTTCAGTAACGCGAAAAAACGACGTAAATCGAACTTCCACGAAACTGTTGATTTTACAAGGGAAAAAAAAAACTCATGCCATGAGCGAAGTTTTATGAGCAAATCAAATTTATTTCTACTTAACATTTTGGAAAAATATTTGCACTGTATTTTTCCCCTTTTTTTGGTTTTTTTTTCAATTTTACTCGCTTGGTTTTATGCATACAGTGATTTATAAAAATTAGAATTTGCAAACATGAAAAATAAATGGAATATTTATATATATATTCGTTTCTCTTATCAAATATTTTTCTGTGAATTTGATGGAATTTTTGATTAAATAATAAATTAGAATTGGAAATTACACGAAAAAATGAGCTTCATTTACTATAAACTTTAAATTTCAGTGATGTACCGACCATGAATATTTCGAAAAGAAAATGTTTTCTATATTGTTTTCGTATTATTATGTTTTCCTAATTGTTTTTATTTCTTCTAAAAATTATACTGTAATTGTTTTCTTCTTTCTAAATATACATTGTAATTGAATAATTATGATAATTATTATTTTATTATAATATAATAATAATTATTGTTAGCAATAATCAAAATAATTCAGAACATAATTTCCTTTCTTCTGAAAATTACATAGTAATTGTTATTTTTTTTTAACTTGAATTGTGTTTACGAAGGTTTTTAACACCTGGCTGTAGCGAAGATGAATTTTGGAAAGAGACAAACTCAACTGCCTTTGTGGAGAATCGAACCCACGTCCTTTCACTTTCCGGGTGAACACCCCAAACCATTAGACTACAAAAGCAAAGAATCTATCAATCTTTCCTTGGAGCTCGTGTGCAAGGGACCGTACATAGACGGCCGGACCTAACTCAACTCACTACTGCTGACGCTGCCACCAGATGGCGACTTATGAAAGGATGATGTCACTCTCCGCTATACATCCGAAGGTTTTTAAAACTGGCTGTTGCGAAAGGACGTGGGTTCGATTCCCCGCAAGGGCAGTTGAATTTTCTCTTTCCAAATTTCGCCTTCACAACAGCCAGATGTTAAAAACCTCCACATGTAAAGCGGAGAGTGACGTCATCCTTTCATGAATTGTATTTTTTTCTCTTTTTCTTAAAAAAATTCATTGTGATTGTTTTCTTCCCCTGAAAATTACATCGTAATTGTGTTTTTTTAAATATTTTTCGGAAAATTTTAATGCAATTTTTCTTAAAATATTTTTCGGAAAATTACGTTGCAATTGTCTCTTTTTTAATACTTTTCTAAAATATATATTATGGTTGTTTCTTTTTTTAAATTTCTGAAAATTACATTACAATAGTTTTTTAAATATTTTTAAAAAAGTATATTGTGATTGTTTCATTATTTAAATATTTTTTTGAAAATTACATTGAAGTGTGTATTCATATAAAGGACTGAAAATATGCGAAAATATTTACAGATCCTGTAAAAAATTTACACGAAAATTTCCTTTCTATTGAAGGAAATTTCTTCTACTATTTTAATTTATGAAAAACAATCTGCTTGATGTTCTATCATTATCCCGAGATATAATTATTATATTGCACGTAATTTCACACTACCATATGCATATAGTTAGTGTATATTGCCGCGCGAAACGTCAAACTTTCGAATAAATATTCATTTGCAATTAAAGCTTTAGGTAAAACCATTGCGCAGCATTGATTTGGGAATTCCTGGAATTTTTGCATCACCTGCAGCTTAGACAATGTATCGTTTTCAAGTTCGTAATAAATTCGGCAGCGTTATGGCTCGTATGTGATGTGGTGGTGTGTTGATAAGTCATGAAGTCAGAGGTGAAAATTGTTCTGGGTGGGGTAGCTTCAAATGTTAATGCTTTTATACTGGGTATTTTTGTGATATTTGACGTCCATATTTTTCATGGGTATAATTTTTCATCCACCTCGTTGGGCAATTTACCCGGAAGGCCTTTGTATTCGTAATATCATGTTAACGTCACCAAAACTTCATTTCATGTTGTACATCCTAAAACCGCGTTTATTCTTCGGTAAAGTAATGATGTTGGCACATATGATATAATTCTAAAGATACACCAAGAGTAAATCATCATTCTCCTTGATTCCAATCATAAAATAATGATCTTGAGATTGTATCGAATCATTCCCTTTTCGAGGAATTTAAATTTGAAGGTGCTTAGTAAATATTTTCCAAACGCTGTCTAGAAAACTATGATTTCTAAAGATGAATACCGAAGTTCTAAGAAGAATATTTTCGACCAAATATTCTATTTATGAGGCAAGGGAATTAATTGAATCACTACTAATTGGAGGAGGAGCATTTACGTATGAAAGGTAGTCTGAAAGGACAAACATGCCTTTTTAAAAATCACAGTGAAGCAAATTGAAACCCTTCTCAAACTATCAATTCGTACTGAAAGGGGAAACATGAATAGAAAAATGAAGAAATTTGGGAATTTTTAAAAGCCATACGTTCTTAAATCTTAGAGTACTAATTCAATACAGAACTTCTTGAAAGTCAAACTGAAGTAATGCTTGAAAATAAAAGAATTCTTCATCATTTTATTAATTATAGGGTTCGATACACCTGTGTGTTTATATACGATGATTTCAATACAGAGAATCTAGGATTCGATAGAATGTCTGACGGTTTTAAGCAGGATCGGTGCAATATCAGTCTTATTACACACTTTTCTCGCAATAATTGTATATAATGACTTTAAACAATCAAGTAATGTGTTGAAAGAAAGTATCTAGATTGGAACATTTTTATTTGCATATAGAAACGTCCTCTCCACTTGTCAATACAAGATTCATCAAAGACTGGTTATTTGTGGAGATGAAGATTACAAGGAAGAAAATTCATCAAATTCATTTTTATTTATTTATTTTTTTTTTAAGTATATGATCAGTTTGGTAAAAGAGTAGATACTCTTTTTAACATAATGTTCTATGATTAATTTATAGACGTTTAAAACTCTACGAAGGAGCGCGCAATATAGGTAGAACTTATCAGCGGACACAGGTTTAGGGAAACTTTGCCGCCGACATTTCGCCTGCCCTGACCGTATGAGTGACCATGTGCATAACCGTATGAGTGAACATGTGCATAACCGTATGAGTGAACATGTGCATAACCGTATGAGTGAACATGTGCATGACCGTATGAGTGATCGAGGGACGGTCACTCACCCATAGCCATTCACATGATCAGTCGTATGCTCATTTACTCAACCCCACAGTCACTCACAATAGTTCACTTTTACGAAATTTCGAGGTTGCGGGCCACATTTGGCCTACGGGACATGTGTTTGAGCATATGTGTTCAAAAGAGAGCCCCATGAGATCCGGCTGATGTTCTAGAAAAACAGGGTAATTTTTAATGTACTGAACGTATTAGCTATATGTTGAGCAGCAGTCAATTACAAAAAAATTAACGCTTACAATTGTATAAAAAGCCGTAAGAGCCAAAATTATTATTTTTTTTTAATTTTCGTTCTCTGTATATATGGTGGAGATTACAATAGTAATATTCGTCCTATAATTAACCTACAAAAGAAAGTAATTCGGCTAATATATAATGACTATAACACCCAGTCTAATATTCTTTTTCGTAATGCTAACGTTTTAACTGTTCACCAGTTGTACTTGCTTACAGTTGCAATTACTCTGTACAAAAAACAATACCATTTGCCCATGCGCACTACAGTAAATCCACGCAGACCAAATTGTATTTTTTCTATACCACATGCACATAAAGATATTTTGCAGAAACACTTCATTTTCATAACGCCAAGTGTTTTTCAATTCAATACCATATGAAATGCAAACAATTACTAATCTGCCTCATTTCAAAAGAAAGCCTAAAGAATATCTTCACTCAATAAATGATATTGGAATTTATTTTCACATAGTTCCGTGACTGCAAAACTTATTAATCTAACTTTTAATGTCTAATTGAAGTAGCACTCCGAAAGCCAGCCACAATATGTACATGTATATACATTTCTCTTCCCCCTCCCTTTTTATTTTTTATTTTAACATAATGATTTACTATTTAATTTCAGGATACTTGTACTACTAATTAACTTGTTTTGTATTCATGATTATTTGTGTGTTTGAACTTATATATATGTATTTTTTCCCATGAAAAGGTTATATCAGTTTTTGATTTTTTTTTTCATGATTATAACCCCAGTATTGGCAGCCACTTGCCTCTTGGGTAGTGTAATTTTTTTGGGGAATGTAACTGTTATTTAATAAAATAAAATGAAAAAAAAAAAAAACTTTGTCAGAATAAAAATATTACTGAGAGGAATATTTTACCCTTCATCTGACTGCATTGCACAGAATAAGTAGGCATAGTACCTAGATATAAGTACAATAAAACCAATATTTCACATTCCACAATAACCATCACGTATTTTCTAGATTAACTGGATTTCATGACGTTGGTAAGATACATCATTCCAGTAAAAATACCGCTATCAGCAATCATTTATTTCAATACCGTACCCTCCGGAAAAAAGAGTTATTAAATAAGGGAAATAAAATGCAAGAGTCTCGCATATATAAAGTATTTTATATTGAATAGAAACGTTGTATCCGAATTCAAACAGAACTGAAAAAAAGGAATAAGATCTTCATATAGGAAAATATCACATCTCTCTCTCTATATATATATATATATGATATTCTTATTCGATCAAAACATCTTCGCTCGTAAATTATTCGGTACTATTGGATGAAAATATGGTACGGACTTGTCAATGCAGATTTCAATGTATATACATATCCTTTTATTATGAAGAATAGAATTTACCGATAGGAGAGTGGAATATATATACATGGGCATGAGTGATAAATGTGTAGACACTCGGAAGAATCGAGTAAAGAAATATTTCAATATTATTCCACGTGATTTATTCTACTCGTTGATGTTTTCTTTACTTTTTGCTTCAACGTTCCCCTATTTCGTATATGAAAAATCCGTTCTCGTATACTGCGATATATCAACTCATGAAAGGGTAGCTCTTGAGAAAGCGATGCTTTAGAAACATTCAAATCGTTCCCCGATGCTTTCGAAATGTTCAAGATTTCCTGTAATGTAACAAATATTCTGAACAATTAAGAACGATGGAAGTAAGTTCATAGTTGTTAAAGGAGCACTGAAATCCAGGATCAATTTTCGTTGTCTAATTCTGACTAGATATTGAAACAGGGGAGGCTCTTGAAGAGGGTGCGAAGGCACGCTTCTCCTTATAAAATTTTATCATTACTACAATTTCTTCAAATGTATTTGATACCAATAAGTCCGAGATTACACTATAAAAGTTTGATAAAAGAGCTTTTACAAAACTTTAAAAAAAAAAAAAAACCAATAAGCCTATCGGTTACATTCGTTTGAATGAACTGATTGCATTTCTGAAGTTTTACAAAATAATTTTTATCAAACTTTTGCAGTGCAATGCCGACCTAATACCTTTGAAATATCTTCTCATATGAATGTATTTAAGTTGGAAAATAAATGTTTTCGGAAGCACTGAAATTAAAATAAAAATCTTTCCCGTAAACTACGGGTATATGGTCACCCGATATGTTTCTAGCTCCCAAGGTTCAGCGTGCCATCGCTCTCCTTCAAGAGAAAGTCTTGGTAGTTAGAAACGTGGGGAAATAGGGATGGTTATAAAACATGTTACATATTATGCTTCTTCTGAACACACGGAAGCAAAGCGTCCACGGATAGTGATCATCTGCCTTTTGTCTTTAAACATAAAAATAAAACATAACATCATATTTTCGAATATAGTATATATTTTTAAATTAAAATATATTGAAAGAAGAGAGGGTATAAAAAAGCATTTACATAATTTGCAAAAGCGATTGCAGATGAATATTTTTTGATATAAAACCTGAATGATAATTTTTTTCAACGTTGATAAGATAGACTCACTGCACAAATTATTTACGTTAGTGTCGAGTTGATTGAAAATTATCATTTTTGTACTGCATAGATGTGCAGATGCAGCGCAAAATAATTTCAAACAAAAATGGTGGATTAATGATGTGGAACATCCGATTTTGGCTTGAGTGGGCTTTGGATAAAGCAGAAATTAGTGGAGTCGCTCTGCAACTTGTGTTAAAGCTATTTGGTATTTCAGTGATTAAATGCTTAAATTTTGGAGCACCAAAATCACCACCAAGTCCACGGCAAACGCCCATGTGAAAATCGGACGCTGCCCGTATCATAATTATAATGCAAAACGATATCGTTACTCAGAAAATACTTACTAGCTTCCACTGGTTTGTTAATATACATACAGATATTGCATTTCCGACAGTTGTATTTGTCTTTAACGAGAGGATAGAATCATAAAGGAAATGAAAGTTTCAAAGATATATATTTAACTGAAATTTTTTAGATGTGAGACACCATTCATGTGAGCATTTCAATATTTTTAAGTGAAGTCGAAATGTTTTTTAGCTCAAGTTGTTGGATGCTATTCAAAAGTTTAAAAGTGTGAACATCATTAAATACGAATCTTTACTTGAAAACTTTACTGAGTGTGAATGTTAGAATATTTATAAATATTCTCGACTGAAATATTATAGAGTATTATGCATATATATCACTTTTTTTTAAAATAATTCAAGAATTTTTGTGCTCGTCGAGTACCCCCCCCCCCCCTTCTTCTGATGTTTTACATATTCTTTGGATATTTGCATAAACCATTAAGACCCCAATACGTATTAAAATAAGAAGAGGGGAAATATCTGATGTTCATATTTTATTCATAAAGAGGGAAACACTTGTATATAAAAAGGAAATGTTTTGGTACAAATTTTTCATCGTGTTTCTATTTTTTTTTTAATATTGATACATGAGTAGTTAGTTCCGTCATTAGTCTTTGGTTCAAGATGTTTTTTTTTTTTCCAGTAAGGAATCGACTTTTGGCTTTCGTAAAGAAAGATATGAATATTTTGTTTCTTTACGATACGTAGGGTTTTGCACTTTTAACATTTAGATGCAAAATGAATGCAGTCGTCGCTTGTTATAACGGCCATGCGTTATTGCGACCGTTCCATTACAACGACGAGTGCGATGAATCCCAAATGTTTTCTCAATCATCAGATGTTTTTCGTTTAATACAACGATCTGTAAAGATCACTCAATCCAATACAACGTCAAAATTCAGCAAATTCTTTCTTTTATGCAAATAAATTAACCAGAAAATCCTGTTTTTTTCTGTTTGCCAAAATTGTGCTAGATCATTGATATTGCGTAATTCCTTATTACAAGTCATTATCGCAATTTCGGTATTATTTTTTAACTTGATGCATTTTCATTGCAACAACTTGATGCATTTTCATTGCAACAACTTGATGCATTTTCATTGCAACAACTTGATGCATTTTCATTGCAACTGCTTACTTTTTCAGTCTAAACTGAATGACAACTAAATTGAATGGTAAACTGAATGACAACTAAACTGAATGGCAAACTGGATGACAACTAAACTGAATGGCAAACTGGATGGCAACTAAACTGAATGGCAAACTGGATGACAACTAAACTGAATGGCAAACTGGATGACAACTAAACTGAATGGCAAACTGGATGACAACTAAACTGAATGGCAAACTGGATGACAACTAAACTGAATGATAAACTGAGTGGCAAACTGGATGACAACTAAACTGAATGATAAACTGAATGGCAAACTGGATGACAACTAAACTGAATGGCAAACTGGATGACAACTAAACTGGATGGCAAACTGGATAACAACTAAACTGAATGATAAACTGGATAACAACTAAACTGAATGATAAACTGAATGGCAAACTGGATGACAACTAAACTGGATGGCAAACTGGATAACAACTAAACTGAATGATAAACTGAATGGCAAACTGGATGACAACTAAACTGGATGGCAAACTGGATAACAACTAAACTGAATGATAAACTGAATGGCAAACTGGATGACAACTAAACTGGATGGCAAACTGGATAACAACTAAACTGAATGATAAACTGGATAACAACTAAACTGAATGATAAACTGAATGGCAAACTGGATGACAACTAAACTGGATGGCAAACTGGATAACAACTAAACTGGATGGCAAACTGGATGACAACTAAACTGAATGGCAAACTGGATGACAACTAAACTGAATGGCAAACTGGATGACAACTAAACTGAATGATAAACTGAATGATAAACTGAGTGGCAAACTGGATGACAACTAAACTGAATGATAAACTGAATGGCAAACTGGATGACAACTAAACTGAATGATAAACTGAATGACAAACTGGATGACAACTAAACTGAATGGCAAACTAGATGACAACTAAACTGGATGGCAAACTGGATAACAACTAAACTGAATGGCAAACTGAATGGCAAACTGGATGACAACTAAACTGGTGGCAAACTGGATGACAACTAAACTGGATGGCAAACTGGATGACAACTAAACTGAATGATAAACTGAATGGCAAACTGGATGACAACTAAACTGGATGGCAAACTGGATGACAACTAAACTGGATGGCAAACTGGATGACAACTAAACTGGATGGCAAACTGGATGACAACTAAACTGAATGGCAAACTGGATGACAACTAAACTGGATGGCAAACTGGATAACAACTAAACTGAATGATAAACTGAATGGCAAACTGGATGACAACTAAACTGGATGGCAAACTGGATGACAACTAAACTGGATGGCAAACTGGATGACAACTAAACTGAATGACAAACTGGATGACAACTAAACTGGATGACAACTAAACTGAATGGCAACTAAACCGACAACAACTATTAGTGGAATACTTCATAGATAGATTAGAGACAATCACAGATGTGAATACACGCATAGATGAGCGTACAATAATGAGCATGAGAGAATCGGAAACAAAGAAAAAGTCACAAGAAAGCTGAAGGAATAAGAAAGAAAAAGAAAATGGGAAAAGTGAAAAAACAAGACAAAGCCCCAGCTTAAGAAACCAGATGCTTTGGAAAGAAAGCTCGAAAAAAAAAATCCCAACTTCAATGAGCAGCAGTTGCAGTGTAGAGGGTGTGTCAACAAGGGAAAAAAACCAAACAAAACTATACAGTATGCTACGTATAACTGAAGAATAAAACCGATTCCAAAAGGAAGGGAAAAAAAATAACTGCTAAAAGTAGGAGAATATAAACAATAGATGAGAAGAGAAACAAATCCCTTAGGATCTACAGTGTAGAAGAAAGAAGATGGTAAACAAAAACAGAGGTGAAAAACTAAAATAAAAGAAGCTACATTTTAGGAGAGTAAACAAGAAACAGAACCGAATCCTCGGGAAGATACATTCATACAAATTGAAAATGGAGCATACATATGTGGACGGTATAAGCCTCTAAGGTATAAGTATAAGCCTAAGGTGTCAACCGTAAAAAAATTAACATGTTTCTATATACATAATAGTTTGTAGTAAAAGAAAATCAAATTTAATTAATTCTATGTATCGAATACTTTATTGCACAATCACACCGGATAAGGGTTATTCACCAAATTTCCTTCGTCTTTTATGCTTCAAGGTTGTGTCCTAACCTTTCGCATACTTGATGTGATTACAGTCGACGCTCGTTATAACGACTCCCCTTCGTTAAACGGAAAACCGACGATATATATGAGGTCGTTATACCGAACGTATAAAAAAAAATCGTAACGTTTAGTTTCTGAAGAAAAAGGTGTATTGTATTGGGTAATAAAAAAAAATTTGAATTCATAATACCGTACAGTATGTACATTTTTCCACTTACGAAAACACTATGCTGTGGCTCAAACCTACGTTTATTTTTTACTACATGCAGAGAAATAAGTTCACTTGCATCTATATTGCCTGCCCCATGATGAAATCAAATAGAATCTGTGATGACATTTAGAATAAGAATAAAAAAAATCAGTCGCGTGCGAAGCGGGAGTGAACCACCATGTGAGAAAATAAAACACAATTGAAAACCAACGTTTTGAGTGATGGCTTCAGTTAATAATAGGGTTTTCCTTATCTTTAAACTGTCTATGTTTCATACCCTTCCTTCTCCGAGCATGAAATGTCAAGGTCAAACAAAGTTAATGACAAATTTTGTCAATTTCTTTGGGAAGAAAACAACAAAAAAACGGGGAGCCAAGCCCGGTTCGATCGTTGTAATGGATTGGATGACCGTTATATTGGATAAAAATGGCATAGGCAAACATGGAAATACGGTCGATGTTCGATATAACGACTTACTTCGTCCCACCGAAACAGACGCTATATTGGGAGGGTGGTTATATCGAAAGTAAAACATATATGATAGTCGTTAAATGAAAATATTTGGGACTTATCCTACCGGCCGTTGTAAAGGAATGGGCGCTATAACGTGGGGTCGTTATAACGAGCGTCGACTGTATATCAGACCTGTCGTACCGGTCGTTATAATGGAATGATCGTTATAACGAGCGTCGAATGTATTGAGTTTTGCTTTGAATGTATTTATTGACTACTACTACTACTATCACTGGACCACGCATGTATCTTGTAGATATTTCCCTGAGGAACTTCTACAAATTTTGAGAATTGAAAGGCATTTTTTCTGTACCCAACTCAAAATTTGGTTCCGAGAATTCTGCTATATGTTCAAGAAGTGCTCCCTCCATCTATCTTACGAATTCGAAAGCAAAAAAAAGCAGACTATTAGCCTGGTACGTGGATTCTTTTAAAATGTTGACATGATTGATCTCTGTGGAGAGACTTTTTTGAAATGACATTTATTTATTGACTGGAAAATCACAATCATCCCCCGTGGACAGTTTCCGATTTTGTTTTTCATCAATCGCGTCCTTTCTCAGAAGAAAACATTTTCTCGTTATTGCTCTTCCTGTAACGATCCCATCGTACCCATTCTTGTATCACTTTGGGAAACACTTGCCTTTGTGGATGGTAAGCGATTCCATTGTTAACCAACCTCTTTCAGGGAGAAAACTCTATACGACGTCAAAATTCAGCCCTACACATAGTGCTGAGACACTACCATTTACCCCGCCTCTGACATCTAACTTACTGAGAAGGCATTCCTCTTTCCATGTTGCGCCTGCTTCTTTCAACCATGATTAGAAACAAGACAATGATTTTCCTCTTATATATACTCGCATTTGTAATACCTCTACAAAAGTTTTTCATGTAGAATGCAATCAAAAGCTAGTTGAAATTCTAGGCAAATAACGTCTTACGGACGAAAAATGTTTAACAGCAATAGTTACATGATCGTCGAAACAAGAAAGAAAGATTATCAAAGCACACAATTTCTATCTCCTAATTTGAATATTGTGTCACAGAAAAACGTGATTATATTATCTTATACAATACAAAACAAATCTTTTGTTTCACTTACTGATCAGAATTAGAATTCTCTGTATCCAATCTTCCTAGACGAAGATTTACTCAAATCTTTGGCATTTTTTTACAACATTTACTTAAATGTAAGACTAACGATGAATTTAATCAATGCGTGCCAAAAACATGCCTATTTATGTCTATTTTCGAACATTTTTGTGAAAACGCCTTTTATGAATTTCTGCTGCCATAAATGCCTATTTCAACATTGTTTTAAGTTTGCTCGTGAATTTCAGAAACGTATTCTGTAGAACTTGGATAATTTGAGCATGGAGAACTGCAAAAGACTTGATTTTTTTTTAAATAGTAACTCTTAATTATCATCAGAGAAAGTTCCACCCCCCATTTAAAAGCGAATAGGTGCAAGTGCCTGAGAATTCTAAAACTTCGTGTTGTTCTGTATTGATTATGCTTTGCCCGGATGGTTTTTAGATATCAACGTTTTTGCTTCAGACGAACGCAACAGCTATGCCTGAGCGAAGCTGAGAAAAATTAGAAGTTAGTTTTTCTCCTTATAACATATCTTGCTCATGCATTCAACATCATTGTATATGATGGGGGGCACGGTCATCATTGCTGGCGGGGGGGGGGGCACGATGATGATGATGTCAATTCATATGTACATTTATACATTAGATCAGTCGACTCCACCTTCGACGCTGGGAGGGCAATGCCCCGCCCCCCCTTACCTCCGCCCATGACTGGAATCAACCAAACCCTAACGGACCAGAAACACTTTATTCCCGACATAAAATCAATTTAATTCTGAAAATAAAACAGTTATTATATAAGCCATAATTGAAACAGTAACAGGAGAAAAATGAAACCAATTTTTCGCCAGTTTTGGACACTTAATATTTCAAACATTTATTTTTCCTTTCTTCCATTAATTATAAATGCCTTTTTCAGTGCTCATTTTAAGTATTTTTAGTACCTTTTTACCTGACCTATTTTAACCTAAAATTCCGAGCTCTAGTAATTGCTCATTTTCTGTACACGAGGGTTAATTAAACCGGAACCTACCATTTATTGCCTATTCCGAACGGCAGCCGTTTTTTTGTACTCACGTAGAGGTTGGCGCGCTAACCCCTCGATGTTTGACTCCTGCTGTAGCAATCTTTTCCTAAGGTCATGTCACCGTTTCTGCTGCAACCCTGTGAAAGGGAAGTTTCTGACAAGGACGAACCGCGTATCGAACTTGCGACACCTCTAAACATTCTTTAGGTACTTTAAGCGAGTATCTTATCGACCTGGGTTATACGGCGCTCGGGATCTAGTAACGATGACTTCACAGGTTCAATTTCCTTGATCACAAAAATCGACATCGTTTTTTTTGTTTGTTCACACAATAGGAAACTAAGGTATTTAAATACTGTACCGGTATTTCTAACGTTGTGAGACAATTAATCCAGTGCAACAACGCATTTAAAAAAAATCATAAAAATAGGTATTTAAAATCATAAAAACAATTCTAGAAAAAAAAAATTTTCATTAAAAAACCGTGAAACGCATACGAAGTGATTTTAGGAAATTCAACTAACATGAAAAAAATATATGTATTTCATTTTCCCTTTACGGAAAACTTCATTAATGTCGGTATCATAAATGCGTGATGCGTAACGGGAACGTAATTAAATTGAATAAGATTTTCCCAACATCTGATGCTCTACTACATCTCTATTCCTCATCTTTCATCATCTATACGAACACGGAATCCGGTATATATTAAGGTATTTCAATACATCTAAAAAAAATACAGAAAGGGAAAACTACTGTCATTTCATATCTTGCTTCAGTTCTTATCAGAAAATTAAACTATTCTTTTTTTTCGGAACACGAGATTTTAATCGGGAAGAAGGAAATATTAAATTTATATTAATTTTTTTTCCCCTCTTTTTACCTTTTAGTATTATACGTCTTATCGTCTCTATGGATATTTATGTGAACGGGAAAGGAAATAAGACGAATCGGAGAAAGATCTTTCAATTAAATTGGAAAATAATGGAATTTTTTGAAGAAGAATACGCTTTACGTACATGTGATTTCATTTTTTTTAGAGAGAAAAAATTCATTTTCACATGCTTTTGGGAATTGCATCAATTTTTATGCAGCTCTGCCTGATCCGAAATTGGCATCGATCACAATTTTATATACGCACATTTTCTAAGTTCTTCAATTTGATAGTTTTTAGAGGTTTTTTCTCTCCGCGGGTGGATTTAGTGAATTAATAGAGATATTTGTAATATTGCATTTTCCAAATATCATCTGTTTTATTGTTATGATATACAGGGTGGGCAAAAGGTCCGTAGAAAATTTTTTTAAGACAGGAAAAAACAGCCGGTAGGAAGCGCTGACGTACACAAGTCAAAGAAAAGATACGCAAATAACAACAGAATGCCTCCAAATTGTTTATTACAGCAGTATGCCTTCCACATGACCACCACCACATTGCAGGCGAGTCACAAATCCAGCAACGGCAGAATGCAGCAGGTCCACATACACGGTTCACAACGGTGAACTGGTTGTGGATTAGGAGTGAAAGTTCTTGTAACCGTTTAATTTGAATATTTCCACTGAAGTCACTCGTACCATTACCATCTATCGGCTGTTTTCGTGTTTTTCCTGTCAAAAAAATTCCCGTGACCTAGTGATGCTAACCCTGCAAACCGTTCGGTTATTTTTCCGGTTTTTATGAATTTTTAAACTTTCTACGGACTTTTGCCCACCCTGTATCTAGAGACATGTCAAAAGTGTTCAGGTTTCGTGGAAATAGAGTAAAAATACTTTTGTTACTCGTATTATGTTACTGTGTGTTACGAAATACATTTTGTGTTACTGGCTCAGGATTGAAAAAATGCTGACGTACAGGCTTCCAAAACAGTGTTTTTTAAATCTTCGTGACACATACGAGGCGAGTAGAAGCGAAAAATATAATTGGCTTGCAAATTTGTAGAAAATAATTGACAACTGTGGTTATTGTTTTTTGAAGTACTCAAGTGACCCAGCTATCATCCAATACTATATTCCTGTCATTCTAAACTCAATTAACATCCAAAACATGCAAAATGACATGGCTAATATCCAGACCCCTAATTTTTCACCCCACAACAAACAACGTAAAAGATATTTTGGTCTTGAAAGCTACCTCCCTGACTACAATATTCCGCTAAAATTAAAAAAAAAAAACTCTTATACAAATTCGCTTTCGTGCAAATAGGTTGTTCATAAACGGGAGAATCCTTGAAATCAATAAGCAGTTACCGTGTACATGTTGTAACTCCAATGAATTTGAGACCTGGGCTCACGTACTAATGGCATGTTCAGCTTATAATTCATTTAGATACAAGTAATTCGACACACCCAGGCATGCAATCTCTTTCCACTACCTTTCCCAATTCTTGTGATCAAAATCAAAATCGTCTTTTCCATTTGCTGTCTGATATAACATCCTTTAGAGATCTTTTTTGTGGAATGAATCGCACCACTTGATCTATAGTATATAATTAATTCCGAAATATGAGAGACAGGTGGCAGCACCAGCAAGAACACGAAACAAACACGCAGTCTGACAACATCAATACATTAGGTTTACATTTTATACCGACACACACACGTACTGATTCATTAGAAATTTCGCAGAGGCATGTATACGAGGTGCATGTACGATTAAATTTGTTTTTTATAATAATCGACATAATTCAAATATTATTAGCTTATAATATTGACATAAAGGAATGATCATTTCTGATCATATCAAAGCTAAACTTGACGGTATGAAAACATTCGAAAATATCTTAAAAATATATAAAAGCAATTGCAGTTAAAAGCTAATTTTTTTTAAAGGAAAAAGAGAAAGATTCGACTTCGAATATTTATCTGATACTCACAAGAATCTTTTATTTCATTTATTTATTTAAGTATTATTTCATATATATATATATATATATACAGTATATAATCACTGTTCTTTTAGAAATGGCAAAAAGATAAAAGAACATCGGAATGTTTTTTTGTGTTGTTGTTTGTGGATTTCTTATTTTCGGTGTTCATCAAAACGATTTCTTGCCACCTCTTTGTTTTCACGCGACACAGCCAATTACAAGTTTGGGATTCGATGCTTCAACCAAAGGAAACTTTATCAAGGGATCTTTTGATGTTTCTTTTAGTGTTTATTGAACCAAGTTTATTTTATTTATTTTTCTTTTCCTTAAGAACATTCTAGAACTTCGAGAAAGAAAGGAGAGGGGGAAAAAGTCTTTGTGAATCTCTAGGATGTATAAAGAAACCGAAACAAAGTTAAATTACGTTTTTTTATACCTTTCTTTCGAATTTCTGGAAACATCCTGTGAAATTTTATGGGGTATTTTTTTTTTTTTCCCTGTTTCTTTTCAACTTTCTTATTTTTCTCGTTTTTTGTTCTGAGTAACTATAAAGCCTTGTTTCATTTCTTACCTTTATCGGTAGCAATGATTTTTTGGAAGGTTTTCTTTTCCCCCTACGGGGAAGTTCTTCAGTAAAAACCGTGTACATAAAACGGAACAATCGGAAACTTAAATTTATTTATGTTTAGTCTTGGAAGTGAAGCCGTGAAATAAGGAGTTCGTCAAGGAGATATCGCGCGATTCGTGCTACATCGACTGGCTGCCAATAAAAACGACATCGTAACGTTCTTCTCCAAGCCGCCAATGCTTTTATGAAGTCGTATAAGCTGATGAATTCTAGTTCTTATTTACTTTTTTCTCTCCCCCTATTCAGTGTTTTCCACGAATGTACGAATAGTTTAGTCATTTTAATAAAAGTTCCCGTGACCCGTTTGGTTTTTCTGGAGCTATAAACTTTCAAGATGGCTGCGCCGTATTCTTAATAGTGCGTGTATTTATTTATGGTCTTCAGTAATGTCAAATGGGCCACGAGAACGACATGGCGATAAGAAATATAAATTATTTCTTGGGTTATATATAATGCCGGAATATAAATATTTTAATGTTATAAGTGAGTTTTGCATCCTTTTTAACTAAATAGTGTTTTATCAATTGCCGGAGAGGAAGATTCCCCATATTTATGCAGAATTTGGCTGATAAAACTTCCTATTTTCGTATTTAAAAGAGGATTCTTTTCTTCCAGAATAACACTACGAAAAGTTGTATCTTAATTACTTCTCTAAAATTCAAATTTTTTGTATTCGAAACGTTTCCGAATAACAATAAATTCACATTACGTATCATTGAAATTTTAATAAATAATAAACACTTGACCAAAATGTTTTGTACTCATCATAGCACCGGATTCACATTAATATTCACATCGAAATGAAAAACAAAATATTAATAACTGTTTTTAATATATTCCGATGAAAATATTTGTGCTTGAAATTCTTGAGCTATCTGTGACTAATTTAAATATCTTTATTCGAACTTTTGAGTTGAATAGTCACGAAAACAGTTAACGCACAAACACGCTGTGATTCATTCTGGTCCGATACAGATTAATGAATGAATAAGAATTATTAGTAAATATATTCGTATCTCACCGATTTCCTCTCCAGTTAAATTTTACTAAACATAATATCGTCATAAGTCAACAGGAATGCTAACAAAACCCTATCGGACAATTTGCATGTTTGAAACGATATTGAACTGAAACTATTTACCATGTTTAATTTCAAGCTTTTCATAAGAAGGGTTTACTTGAATAAATTATAATACTGTTTGTGTATCTTTTCGAGCAGTTTTGTAATTCAAACGTTTCGTTTGACTTTTAATAACTTCATCGCATTCGTAATTATAATAATTATTGCTTCCCACCTTTGTTGTGCGATTCCATGTCTTCTCCCAGGCGCGATTATTAATCGCGTTGCTCCAAGCGCTATGAATTTAATTACGCATTTATTTTGTCATAAATGTTAAAAGTCGATAGGATATAATATAGAGCAATGCCTGTATTGCTAATTGAAATTATAGTCCAAATATTTGAAGAAAAATGGATTGTTATGATTTGTAGCAAAGTTATAAGCATATCGAGTACGTATTCTGATTTGCAGTTTCATTATTATGCCACTTGATTCGAAGTATGCAATCGGGTTAAAGTTACAATTAGTTTATAATATGATTAATAGAACAATACGTATTTCATGCAATGTTGAAACTGTATTTAGGTTTATTTATTATTAATTTCAAAATAAATGTAGATGAAGTATATTGGAAACAAGATGTAAAAATTAATGTTGATAATGAAATAAGGGGTAGGGAGAGGTGTTTACATCAAAATTATTATGAAACATACAGATAAAATATAATCACCTACAAAGGGTTTTAACAGCTGGCTGATGAGAAGATATATTTTGGAAAGAAAAAAAATTCAACTGTCCTTGCGGGAAATCGAACCCACGTCCTTTCATTTTTCGGTTGAACTCACGAGACTACAGAGGCTACGAATATCTCGATCTTTCCTTGGAGCTCGTGTGCCCCGAACGGGACCGTACATGGACGGTCGGACCTAACTCTGGTCGAAGCTCTCAATTGCTGACAATGCCACCAGATGGCGACTTATCCGAGGATGATGCCTCTCTCCGCTATTCATACAAAGAATCAAATCCATCGAATTTTTTTCAATTAGAAAATTGTTGCCCTGTCTCTCTCGATGCCAACGAAAAAAAAATTCCAGTTTCCAAGTGCAATATTCACAAAGATATTCGAATTGCGGAAACCGGATGAATTATGGGAAAGAATATCGTTATACGCGTAATTAAAAACCATTTCACCCGCATTTATGCTGTTTCATCCCAAATTTCCACCGTTTTTGAATTGAAATATCTCAGAAAATATTGCACTTAAAAATATGCAGTTTTTTATGTTGGCCTATACGAAGAGACAGACCAACAACTTTCTTACTGGGTTTTTGAGTACACAGTGTTCGTATAAAAATATTATTTTATTTTATTTATTAACTATACAGCCCCTTGTAATATGAATGCCTTATTTGAGGTCTACACATTATTTGGGTAATTTTTCTAATGGTAGTATGCTTCTAGGCTCAACGGCTCACCAGTAATTTGAGGTTAGTGCACCCTGTACATGTAACTGCATGTGATAGGGTGGACGCAAGAGAAAAATTGAATAATTAAATCCTTAATTGAATCCCAAATGTAAATATTAGTGTATTACATGCTATATTGGATGGAAAATCGAAGTATTCTTTCTAGGCAGTGGCTTTATAAACCTCTAACCATGTTTGTATTTTTCAAGCGGCATTTTCTTTTTATTCACTCGAATACGACATGATCTCCTAGTGGCATCATCGGTTATGTTCGTCCAGGTGCATCATGTTGGAACTAGTACATGCATTCCTCGTACGAGACACGGAATAAAGACAAGAACTTCTCAATTGTTCGCAGTGCTGCTTACAAATGCCGACCTCGTCGGACATTGAAAACAAACGGGAAAAAAGGAAGTAACAATGAAGGGAAGATCTTCATGACTGGAATAAAAAGAACAAGAAAAATGGAAGCAGGTTTTCTAGGAATGATGTCCCGTTTTTTTTGGGGTTTTTTTTTTCCTATACTTGTCTTCCATTCGTAAGAAATCAATCTCTCAACGAGAAGAATAAAACTCACCGAGTCAAAAGAAATTCTCTCTATTAGGTCTATTCTATTCGAGAAGATAGTGAATGGAAAAGTTTAGCTGATGATTTTCAGCATCTCGTAGATTTCTACCGATTGCTGAGAAGAAATAGTGACGAAAAATTTGAAACTTGGATTTTTATCAATTTTTTTCCTTGTAATTATCTGCTGTTTTCGTCAGTTTCTTCTGAAACTTCTTAGAGTCTTTGGCAAGATATCTCTTCCCCCTTAGAAGCCTCTGATTTCAGCATTGACAAGCTCAGATGTATTGTGATGCTGATTTTTTCGACGAAAATTTTTTCCTTATAATCTTTACTTTACATCTGCTGAAAATCGCAAGAAAGGTAACATCATTAAAATACATAGGGCGTCCCGAAAACTCGTAAATACAGTCGAATCCTATTTTAACAAATACCGTTATAGCAAAAATCTTGTTTTAACACTGTCCTAATTTCTTAGGTAAGTTTATATAGGAACAATTTGAAAACCTGGGATATGTTTATAACGAAGTGATTTATCCGGTCTCTTAGAGCTCGTTATAACGGGATTCGACTGTAGTATAAAAATTCAGAAATATTGAATGCATTTGTAAATCGGATGGGGCTTGAGAAAAATTTATTCTCCCGATGGCGGATATATTATGGTACAGAAAAAAAATTAGTTTGAATTTTCGTCGATAGAGAACACCTCATAAGATTTGATAATGTGTTTTTTCTTTCAATATTTGGCACTTGAAGAAGAAACAAAGCTTTTTCACAACCCGTAATAGTGTGAGGTGTCTCATAAATTTATAAATAGTTGAAAACTTCATAGAAATTGAAGGGCTTGAATAACATATGTGGATTACGTAAAAGCAATTCTCACGGAGAAGAATTTATTTTTTTACAGAAGAAAAATTCTCCAAATTTTTTGATTGATAGGATAATGTTGCACGAAAGCAGAGAATTTCGGGTTTGAACCTTTCTCCAATCAATTCTGTGTCCCAAACGTTTGTCCCAAACTGCCGTTGATCCGTGGCTGAGGCAAAAAACTTCAATATTTTTTTATCCACGAAGCCAACATCGCAATGAAAGCTCTTTTTAAACGCCAATAACAGTTAAAAAACAATCATAAACCTTGCATTTCATGACTCTGATTTGCATATTCCCAGTGACTTGTTTCCTTTCAATGTCCTCTATCGATAGAGATTTGAATTATTTTGTTTTCTTCAAAAATGGTCAGTGTTCGTGAGAATATTTTCAGAAACCATATTCAAGTATGTACCGATTTCTACAATTTTTTTTTTAAACGTTCAAACTATTTATGGATTCATGGGACACCGTGTATTTCCGCACAAAAAAACGGCCCACAGATCGAGGAAAAATGATGCATCTGTGAAATATACTCGGACCATAAAAAAGAGAGACGCGAAACGATTGCAAACTCTGGAGATGTGGTGCTGGAGGCGAATGGAACACAGTCGCTGTGGTGGTCGAGTGGTTATAGTGCCGGACTCGTGATGCGAGGATCCGGGTTCGAATCCCACAGTGGTGGTCGGCTGAAGTTGGTTTTCTGTGGTTCCCAACTTCAAGGCGCAAATTCGAGCCGATCTCCCCGTTAAAAAGTCTCGCCACAGAGAGCAACAGTCGTACAACGGTAAATCATTCAACCATAACACTTCACTCATAGTTAGAAAAACTGGGGCAGATGACAGCACTACACATAACAAGCATTACACAGAAACAAACTTTACGTCAGGTTGCACTACACGTACACGCACATTCCCGCATGTACCGATTCGTTGGGGGGTTCCGCGGGGGGGGGGGTGCGCGTGTGGTGTAGCAGTAGTAGGTAGGGCCTCCAAAAAATGGCTCGGGGATCCATGATGTTCTTAAGTCAGCCACCTCGTTGGGCAATTTGCCTGTTGTGGCGTTGTATTTGTATTCATCTTTAAAGACATAAGCTTGACATTGAAAACGTCAAATTCACAAGTATTAACACAAGTTGGGATGGGGGGAATCACCAAATCCTGGAAAGGATTAAATACAGACTCCCACGCTGGTTGGGAAATGTTCTCCGGCACGGCTGATGCCTACGAGACGCGATGGAAGGCAGGATTGAAGTGTGAAAGACCCAGAGTCACTTGGATCTCAACGCTACTAAATGACGCGGAATGTACCAGCTGTAACCAACTAAACAGCACAAGACAGAGATGATTGGCGGCTGCACAACATGGGAACGGACCAGAACTGATGATGTAGCATTAATGATGATGCATACTCTTGTTCTGCTTGAAAATAATAGTAATTATATCACGGAAAAAAATTCTAGAAAAATACAGATAAAATAGGAAATTCAAATTCAAAATTTGGCAAATTCAACATAACGGATAAAAAACTGCTATTATTGCGAATACTTGTTGTTTTTTTTAAATTCTTTTATCGATCCATAGTGTCATGTTGAAAAAAAAACCATACAATTTCTATTGCATGAAATCGTGCAGAAAACCTCAGGGTAATAGGAAAATTCTAGACAAAAAATTTTTTAAGAAAGAACCAAGGTGATGATAAAAATTGTAAAAAAAAAAAAAGGACATAAAAACTATTTTTTCTTCATGTATGCACATAGAACATGGAACTGAACGTGGCTGGTAGTAGCATTCGTAGGTTTTATTGACAGGAAAATGCGATATCTCTGACATCGTTTCCTATAGCGATCCCATAACCCGGAGAAACGTACTTTTCTTCAGCTCCCGACATGGCTATGGGATATTTACATAACCCATCAAGATTCGATCCTAGCCTGAAAGGAAATTCTAATGTTCATATTTTATTCATAAAGGGGAAATGTAGAGACAGGAGAGTAAAAGAAGGAGGAGGAAAAAAAAAACTATTGCCATATCGAGACCATAGAAAGGAAATATATTAGCCATATTTTTGACATAGATTTTGTAGATACGCGAGATATTTGCCTGGTCATTTGTATTCTCGTGGATTATTGTGGAGACGATCTTATGCTATTTGCATGACGAGCTTTATTTTTATATTTTCTTATGAAAAGGGAGATTCGTATTATGATTACATGTTGTGGCATCAGGAAAGATGGTGCCACTAATGTGTATTCATGTTTTGTCACATATATACGATTTTTATATACAGTCGAATCCCGTTATAGCGAGAAAAAATCTCGTTTCAACGAACACTTTTCTGATCCCCTCCAGATAAGTTTACATAGGAACGATAGAAAAACCTGGAATTTCTTTATAACGAAATTTTTCGTTGTGACGAAGTGATTTATCCGGTTTTTTGGAGTTCGTTATAACGGGATTCGACTGTGGTTTTTGATATGGAATATTTATTTATCCTTTGTAATGATATTTTTGTTTATTTTTAACTATGAATTAATTACATGTGGTGTCCCACAAATTTGTGAATATTTTAAAAATTCATAGAAATTGGAGGAATCGGTGTATTTGAATGCGAAGAAGTTTTCATGATAAATGTTTTCAAAAAAAATAGTGTGAGTTTTTATCGATCGGAGGCACTGCATGGAAGCATATCACTGAAAATATGCAAATCAGAGTCCCTTAAACTGCATAGTGCATGATTAACAGCTCATTTCTGAATTTCCTACCCTGATGCTTGTTATTGCATTCTTATTGTGATGGATACTTTACTGCAGAATATAGCAACAAAGTTGAAAAACAAGTCAGGTTGTTTTATCTCAGCCACGAATAGCAGGCTGAAGCTTTACGAACGTTTCAGGCACAGAATAGATTGGAGAAAGAGTTTTGAAAAAAAATTGGGATTTGTTTTTCACAGCGACATAAATCAACGGAAAATCTAATTTTTTTTTTCTGTAACCAAAATAAGAGATCCTTTCGCGATAGTATTTTCTTTTCGAACCGCATTGAAAGCAACGATTCCATCAATTTTTGTGAATTTTCGAACTGTTTACGGATTTATGGGAAACTGTTGATAAAGAATTTCTGAGGAATTGTAAAACATAAAAAACAATTATAGTGGTTTTTTTTTTAAATCAATAAAGTATCATCTCAATTATCATCATCTTAGAGTTTAATGAAAGCAGTGAAGAAGATGGCCTTTGATTTTCATAGTAAATAGTTTTATTAGATTCAGTTACATTTGATTTTATAATTAATGTTTAGATTTTGGTGAATTTACAAAACTTGATATTGATCAGCGATCACCAATAGATTTTTTTTTTAAATAGTGGCAACAATAGTCGTTATAACGATTAATACCTCTACAACGATATATATTTTTTCAAATCTTGTTTCGTATTGACTACAATCCAATGCTAAACTCCTCTTAATACAATGACATCTTTACAACGACATTTTTTTAAAGATTTTGAAAACGCAACATCGAATATTTTTTTTTATATTTCACTCAAAATACTCTTCAATAAAATTTTTAAATTCTTCACCAGCGTTTGTTCTTTCAAGGATGTTCAATAATATCACTAAATTGCATAATCTACTTTTTGAAAGTGTTAATGATGTCGCCGTGAAGCGCCTTCTTTATAGTACAGGCAAGTACTGTGCGGTAAACCATTTTACAGTGTAGAACAACTAATTGAATGTTATAAATCCGCTAATCACAATTATATTTTGTTGCGATCAAATACTTTTAAATACAATTTGTGGTAGTACTAACAACGCAAATTCAGAAGAGCTGCCAATAGCAGCATAAATTCGGTGGTGGTTCATGACAATGCGACCTCTCGATATAACGATAAGGGGCCGTTCAAGTATAAAGTAAGCAAATTTTTAGCCATTTTTTGACCCCCCCCTCCCCCCGTCAGCAAAACTCTGACCCCCCCCCCCGTCAGCAAAATTTCGTCATCAGCACTGTCCATCTGAATCCTAACGCATATTGGTGGGATCAGAGACGTACACGGGGGTTGGGGGGCATGGGGGGCGGGGCTCGTGCCCCCTCCCACGTTCAAAATTATTTTAATGCAAAAATTATTTTTTTAAATTGAAATTTCGGAAGAAAATACCTTTATATATGTTATTATAATCAATTTCTGTTAATTTCAATGTTATTTGAAGGCTATTGACGCAAAATTTATCTTTAATAAATCCATTGCGACCTACGCTCTATGCCATAGAAATGATAAATCGCATAAAGGCCCGCGGACCAAAAATGGCCCCGGGGGGTTATCTGATGCGCCCTGCCTGCCTCAAAACCTAATTTTGTTTAAAAAAATAAACTAAGCGACACATTTACAGATCGCTTAAGTATCCCGTGGTACAATTCCAGAACATTTAAGCGGACCGTGACATATTTTCAGATCACTTAAATTACCCGGGGCATGGTTCCAGAACACTTAAGCGATCCGTGACACATTTAGAGATCCCTTGAGGGACACGTGACGTAGTTTTAGAGCACTTAAGCGGCCCTCAGTGTGGTTCTACATCATTTAAGTTACCCGCGGCACACTCTCAGATTATTTAAGTGATCCGGCGTATAATTATGGATCACTTGAGTGATGCGTGGCACATTTCCAGAGCACTTGAGCGGCCCGGACACATTTCTAGAGCACTTAAGTGGCCCAGGCTCATTTCTAGAGCAGTTAAACGGCCCGAACACATTGCCAGATCACTTGGATCCAAGAAACATTTACAGATCACTTGGATCCAAGAAACATTTACAGATTACTTGGATCCAGGAAACATTTACAGATCACTTGGATCCAAGAAACATTTGCAGATCACTAAAGTGGCTCTGTGGGGCACTTATCAATAAGGGGGAATGTTACTTCAAGTGCCCACAAACTATCGAAAGGTTTTTCTGGTTTTTGGCGCACCGAGTAAGTTGCTATTAAAAATATTTCATATTTTCATAAAGGGTGGTTGATGACGTAAGCATTATCTAAACACCTCTGCCCCCCTTGCCATCAAAAGTCAGCAAATCGGAACCCCCCCCCCCCATCGTTGATGACGTAATACTTGAACGGCCCCTAACCGCAGAGGTGTCCCGTAAGTGCTGATGCGGCTTTTATATCATCAATCGTCCGTCGTAGAGGTTTGATTCCATTTAAAAAATGCTCAAAAGGCGTTCAAAAATTACTATGTACCAGGTATGAGAGAGAGAGAGAATACAGTGTGCCACGAAATACAAAAAAATATCCAATTTTTATACTGTTCCCCATGCCCTCTAACTTCCAAGTAGAAAGTTGTTGCCCTGTCTTTTCTGAACCCAATTTAAAAAAAATCCCATGTTTATAACTGCAATATCCATTGAGATATTTTAATTCAACAATCGGATAAAAATTGTGAAAGAACAGTGAAAACTAACGATTTTAACGCTCCTTTCCCTCATTGATACTGTCCTTCACTAAAACGTTTCTAGCCGATATTTCACTTAGAAACTTGATTTTTTTTTTGTTTTCATCAGGGAAGGCAGGGCAACAACTTTTTGATTGAAGATTAGCGGTCAGTATAAAAATTGCGATTTTTTTTATTCTGTTACACACTATATCTTCACTCTAAAAACTGTTACAGGGTAATTTTTGGACGTCTTTTGAGTATTTTATAAATTGAAATCATACCTGCACGACACACGCTTGGCAAGATAAAAGCCGCATTAACACTTACAGGAAACCCTGTACACACATTAAAGAATTTAACATACTTTGATTCTTAGCTGAGCTACTTATTATTTATAGAAGTAAAACACAATTAATAAATTAGAAAATACAGGATGTCGTAAAAAAGAACCTCCAACATTAAAATTGAAAATTTTAATAACGGTAAAAACCAAAATAAATTTTTTTATGCCTGTAGACAGCCGTGTAAAATTCAAATTATCAGGTTTGAGGCAATTCATGTACAGGTTGAAGATTTTGATGATATAGGAAGCCCTAAAATCATTCAATTTTCATTGGTTGTCAGTCAAAGAGGTGGATGTATCCTTACATACACCGTATAAGCACGAGCACTGACGTATCTCGATAACAGAATGTGAGTTTTCAAAAAATTCTAAAAAATGCAGAGTTGGCTATGCATTTATGAATGATATTGATACGGCGTCATCTATCGATTAAATTTTACATGAGGTTGAAAAAGAAAAGAGTAGGGTCATTAATTAATTATATTTTTTTGAATCATGCTTCAGAAAAATTTCACATATTGAAATTAAAAATTGAGTAAATTTTTTTCCATAGTGTTTTATCAAAAACTGGTTGAACTTGAATGAAAGTAAAAACAAAAACAAAGAATCAGAAATTCTATTTAATTATGTTCATCAAAATTATCACCAATATATATATATATATATGTATTAGTACTAACTGTTATTGCAAAGCGCACTACTGCAACAGGAGTTTTCAGAGTGTTGATGAAGAGGGTTTGATGGGCTATCACTACCCATTGGAACCCCGTATCACCAATTATGATTTTCGGTTTCAAAAGTAATTATCACTATAATACAATTATTATCTCTAATAAGGACATGGTCTTTCACCTGCCGTTTAACTTGATTATACTGGATGCATTGTATTCTTCTCGCCCACGAAAGGGGCAGCCAAAACATTTAAAGTATTTTCTGTTATACCCCATTGAAGTCATTTACTTAGCCCACTAATGCCTTCGAATCAGCATAGATATGATGAAGAGGCTGTCAGCTGATCCTAAGCTCAGCGAGGATCCTCGTTACACCAAGGTTTCAAAATACGAATAAAACCCACTGGAAAAACCAATAAAATTTTTAATAATACAGTCAAATCCGTTATAACTCCAAGAGTCCGGATAAATCAAATTTCGTTATAAAGAAATTCCAGGTTTTTGCATTGTTCCTACGTAAACTTATCTGAAGGATTAGAAAAGTGTTCGTTAAAACGAGATATGACTGTACAAATGAAACTCAACGATTCTGTACAGTAAATATATGTGATGAGAATCTATTTCTATATCTTTAAGAAAAATATATCGTTATAGTAAGAACAATTTACAATTTGTATCGCACACGTGGAATTTTGGAATGAATAAATTACCAAAAATTAGAAATTCTGATATGTATATATATACATCCGTTTCTCATTCATCACAAAAATTTTTATCCGCGAATAACTAATTTTAGTATCTCTTCTTAAAATATCCCACTCAATCTATTAAAACTGAACATTAACAAAGGAATGAAATAGAATCCTTTGAAATTTATCACTTAAATTTTGCTCATCGAAATCAAGTGAAAATACCAGAAAATGGAAAAAAGTACCGAAATACCACGTGGATAAAAGACAAATTTTTGTATATTCACGTTGACGATAAATATAAATCCACACACTGGAATTAATTGAAGCTAATTAATGAACTCAGAAATTGGAATACGTTTCCTTATACAAATTAAATTAAAATCGATGTTTCGTTAGGATATTCTATTTCCTCAATATTTTGTTTCTGAAATTTTCCACTGAATGGAATTAATTTTAATTCATACTGAAACATTACAAATATACGACAAATAACTCCTTCAATGAAAAATAATTTTAATCCGAACGTCAAAAGAAAATAAGTATCGAAATTCAAAATTAAACTTTTTTCCCTTTCTCAAAAAATGTAATTTTTAATCAAGGAACTGAATCGAAAACCGAAAAATTATACAAATGTGTATTAAACACATATTAATTTCTCTTGTTGTTGAAAGAAATGGTTTACTGTTCAAGCTGAATGAATACATGGGGAATGGAATAAATAAAAGTTTATTTAAGGGATGGAATTTAGAGAGTTATTTTAATTAAATTGCAAGGGGAAAAAGAATGGGTTTTATCTTCAGAAAAGAATTCACGTCGGTTAGTTTGAAATTAAAGGAAAACATATTTTTCAAAAATGCATTTTTTTTTAAAAATATTTTATTCTGAATCTGACAAAATCAGTCATTAGATATGAATTTTTTTTTTTCAAGTATATTATTATTATTATATTTGGTAAGATAATATCTGATATCTTATTGAAAACTGTATTAGATGCATCGATGCTTTTTTTTTTTTCAAGAAAATAATGAATCTAATATAGGAAATAATTTTATTTTCATTATCTACAGTATCGCATGCTCCCGTTTTCATGGTGGGGTGTGGATATATGTTGGAACTAAATTGAAATAAAAACTAAGTTTAAAATAATTAGAATGATATTAAAAAAGTTTAATCTGTCTTCTGAATTTTTAATTAATGGTAGTTTTTGTGGGTTTACGGAAAATTCACCGCCATGTAATTCACCGCGAGGAAAATTCACCGACAACAGTTCGATGAGAGTCAGAAAGCGAGGGAGTGAGCGATTGAGTTACTGAGTCAGTGAGCGAGGGAGTGAGCGATTGAGTTACTGAGTCAGTGAGCGATTGTGAGTTACTGAGTCAATGAGCGAGTGATTGAGCGAGTGAGTGAGCGATTGAGTTACTGAGCCAATGAGCGAGGGATTGAGCGAGTGAGTAAGTAACCGAGCTATTGAATCAGTGAGTGAGTGAGCTACTGAGTGGATGAGTGATCTAGTGAGTAAGTGTGTGAGTGAGCTACTGAGTGGATGAGTGACCCAGTGAATAAGTTTTAATTTATTTAATAATAGATTTTTTAATCATTTGTGACACTACTAGGTTAAAACTAATTCACTCACTCACTTACTCACTAGGTCACTCACTCACTCACAAACTCACTAGGTCACTCACATACTCACTAGGTCACTCACTCACTCACATACTCACTAGGTCACTCACTCACTCACATACTCACTAGGTCACTCACTCACTCACATACTCACTAGGTCACTCACTCACATACTCACTGGGCTACTCACTCACATACTCACTAGGTCACTCACTCCCATACTCACTAGGTTACTCACTCACATACTCACTAGGTCACTCACTCACTCACATACTGACTAGGTCACTCACTCACTCACATACTCACTAGGTCACTCACTCACTCACTCAATAGCTGACTCACTCACATACTCACATACTCAGTAGGTCACTCACTCACTCCTCTCTCACTGACTCAGTAACTCAATCGCTCACTCCCACGCTGACTGACTCGCATCGAACTGTTGTCGGTGAATTGCTGGCGGTGAATTTTCCGGACACGGTTTTTGTGTGGGAACAAATATTTTTTTCTGAGTGATGCTACAAAACAGGCAAATATTTAAATTTAAAAAAAAATATGGGGATTAATACGTTTTTTTAATTCTAGTTTTATTCTAATTATGGTTTTGTAATAATAATTATTATTAATTAATGATAACATTTGAAACGATCTATCCTCATTCAGGAATTTTTAGTTTAATTAACTGTAATTTCAGCAATGCGTTGTGCTAAAATTCTAATAATTTTTTTTAGAAACAGTGAGAAGCACAAATGCTGGAAAAATGCGTTAGCTGAAAAGTGAGAACAGAAATTTTGGGAAAAAGGAAGAACTGAAAGATGAAAATTTCTGATGAAATTGAGAGCAGAAATGCTGAGAAGGAATAGATAAAATTAATTGCAGAAATTCTGGAAAAATGTGAGAGCGACAAAGTCAGAGCTGTAATTGTGGGAAAAGACGAGAGAGCGCTAAAAATTAAGAGCACAGTGATCGCTGGAAAAATATGAGAGGAAAAATTGAAAGCAGGAATTCTGGGAAAATGTGAGAGCAAAAATTCTGGGAAGAAGGAAGAGCTAAAATTGAGTGCAAAAAATTCTTGAAAATTGAGAGCAGAAATGCTGGGAAAATGTGAGAGTGGATATTCTTGAAAAAATTGAGAGTAGGAATGATAGGAAATTGTGAAAGATAATACGGAACGACAGAAACGCTTGGAAAATGTGAGAACAGAAATTGTGCGAAGAATCGTAAGAACAGAAATTTTGCGAAGAATCGTGAGAACAGAATTTCTGAGAAGAATTGAGTAAAGATAGGCTGGGAAAATGAAAGCTCAGAAATTCTGTAAAAATGTGCGACTTAAAATGTGAGAACAGAGGTTCTGGAAAGAATCGTGAGAACAGAAATTCTGGTAAGAATCGTGAGAACAGAAACTCTAGTAAGAATCGTGAGAACAGAAATTCTGAGAAGAATTGAGGGAAGATATGCTGGGAAAATGTGAAAACGCAGAAATTCTGGAAAAATGTGCGACCTAAAATGTGAGAACAGAAATTCTGGGAAAACGTGCGACCTAAAATGTGAGAACAGGAATTCTGGGAAAATGTGCGACCTAAAATGTGAGAACAGAAATTCTGGAAAAATTTGCGACCTAAAATGTGGGAACAGAAATTGTGCGAAGAATTGTGAGAACAGAAATTGTGCGAAAAATTGTGAGAACAGAAATAGTGCGAAGAATTTTGAGAACAGAAATAGTGCGAAGAATTTTGAGAACAGTAATTGTGCGAAGAATTGTGAGAACAGAAATTGTGCGAAGAATTGTGAGAACAGAAATTGTGCGAAGAATTGTGAGAACAGAAATTGTGCGAAGAATTGTGAGAACAGAAATTGTGCGAAGAATTGTGAGAACAGAAATTGTGCGAAGAATTGTGAGAACAGAAATTGTGCGAAGAATTGTGAGAACAGAAATTGTGCGAAGAATTGTGAGAACAGAAATTGAGTGAAGATATACTAGGGAAAATGTGAAAGAGCAGAAATGCTGGAAAAATTGAGAGGAAAAGTTTCGGGAAAATGTGAGACCTACAACGTGAGAAGAGAAATGCTGGGAAAATGTTAAAAATGTGTGTGTGCGTGTGTGTGTGTGGGCATCAGTGGTTTAAGATATACTATAAAAAAAATTAGGTTATTCATGCCAGTCAATAGTCGAATAGTCGTGAAAACCAAGATCATTATACAGGGCTGGAACTAGAGGGGGTAGTGGGTAACTTGTCCGTGCGGCTAAACTTAGGGGGGGGGGTGGCAGTTTTATGTGGGAACAACGAACGTTATAGAATTATCGAATTTTGAAGTTGAGGGTGGATGGGCGGCAAAATAATGTTTGCCCTGGGCGGCAAAAACCCTAGTTACAGCCGTGCATTATGGTCGAGTTTTTCTGTGTGTGCATTCTATCTTTACTACATTGTTGATGATTCCGACAAGAATACTTGATGATGTGCGATTCCACATTGCGGAAATTCTTGAAACAGTCTGCTTCTGTTAACTTGTTGTAAGCAAAAGATTTGATACTTTGTTGCTTGATGCCTTCAAAATTTCGAAACAGAAATGAATTTTTGATTGTTGCGAAACCTATCGACTATAAAAGGCCGCGATTCAAACGAACAGTAGCTAATCCACACGGGGAGATCGCTGGAGAATTCCATTCCGAATAATCTATCTCGACGATTCTGAAATGATCGTAGCACATGTTGGCCTACAAAGATGCCCACCTCTTGCAATCGATTCCATTAGGCGTTTCCATCGCAAATTTAGACCCGTCTTTCTGATGCATTTGAACATTGATTGCCGCAACACTTTGTTCAAGTTGGTGAAAGAGAGTCGCGATAAACCTATGGTTGGTATCTGCGGGACTGATCTGTAGGTTTGCGGCCACTGGTCAGTTTTACAGCAGCGGTGCCTTTCGGAAGTGTCTCAAATGGGAAATGCCCACTCGATCCACATGCCAGGTCGGAAGTTCGAGTTGGCTTTTCTCCTTCTTTCGTAAGGTTAAGAATTCCGGCATTTGTTTTGGAGCACGATTCTGTGATCGATCGGTGCTTTTTACGGTCAGGGACGATCGTTCGGGATGTTTATCCGTGGATAGTTTTTTTTTCTAGCGGTCATGGATTGGAGCAACATGCTCAACACCCTGAGGATATAATGGCCATGAGTTTCATAGCGTTCCGAAAGTAACATGCTTCTATGGTCCTCCTTCAGGTTTGATCACACCTAAATGAGTGGCGAATAGCTGTGTGAAAAGCTACTTGAGGCGTTTTATGTTCATGAGGCAAAACCACTGGCGATTATGGTTGGCAACTGTGGCCGTTTATCTAATGATGGGGTTCTCACTGAATGGGCTTGTATTGGGCGAATCAAAGTCAACTGCGGTTAGTCCTCCCACACCTGAGTTTAGTGATTGACATGTTCGCGAGAAAAACAATTGAACAAATATTCGGATTACTGTATGATATATTTATACTATTCACTTTATATTGAAATTATGTTGATCAACTGATTATTTTTCATGTGAACTAATGGTGAATGTGTGCAATTGATCAAACTATATAGTTATTTATTATTATTTTTCCCTCACCAGAAGTTGACTATTTCGAAATTACGTACTGTAGTATTTGTCTGCTATCAAGGCTGAGTCTGAAACATTTCCGGATGGTTTTGAAATGTCCTTATGCATAAGATTAATTTAAGTACCTCGCTCATATCAGAAATCCAGCCATCCATTATGGATCCATCTACGGGATATTCCATAAATTCACAAATAGTTTAAAAATTGATATAAATTGAAAGAATTCGTGTAGTTGAATACGTTTTGCGAAAACGTTATTCAGGAAGAGATATTTATTTTTTCGATTCAGAAGGAAAGTGGTTCTGCTCGATAGAGCGCACTGTGCAAAAGCAAATCAATGGAAATACACTGAACGGAGCGCTGTAAAATGCAGGGTTTACGATTAACACACACACTCATTTCCAAATTTTCCAGTTACTGGTGCTTATTTAGGGTTTCCATTGAGATGTTGACACAGGTTGAAAAAAACCCTATGGGCTATGTTGTTTTATCTTATCCGTAAATTTCCGCCTGAAGCTTTCCGAAAGTTTTGGACAAAGAGGAGATTGAAGAAAGATTCAGGTCCAATCACTCCGGACGAATCTGACGAAATCTGAATTAACTTTTTTTTTGCTGTGCCAAAAGAAAACACTCTTTCATGAGAATAACTTATTCGCAGATTGCATTCACGTATTCTTCCAATTTTTATGAATTTTCAAACACTTACAAACTTATAGAACACCCTGCAGATCATATCCTCATAAGAGTGCAAGTTATTCAAACTTATTTTTATGCATTAGGGCGTTTCAAGACCATTCCGAAATGTTTCAGACTCAGCGAAATCAAATAAAAACACAAGAAAATGGAAAAACGTTGAAATGCTTTTATAAACGCGCGCAATTTTAGAGACAAATTTTTGTATTCTTTCCAAATTCCTTCAATATTTTTGAATTTTCAAGTTATTTACAAACATGAAACACCCTGTATTTTTTATAAGACACGTTTAAATTTTAGAGAGTTTTATGTCAGCTAAAAATATATACTGAAGTTCGAATTGAAAAGAGGCTCACAAAAGACTAAAAATCTTTTCGAGGAACTCGTGTTCTGCATAAACAACAATCGGATCAAATAACGTGCGCGCGCACACGCAATTTTCTATACTCATCAAGTTATTCAAAATACCTCGTTTTCGAAATAAAATCATACCTAAGTATTTATTTACTATCCCTTTTCGTGATTATTCTTTTCTCTAACACACACGTTTTTCTCTCTTCCAGAGGGAGCTTAAGTAGTTTTTATTTTGGCCGAAATAGCATTTTCTTGGAAATTTCTACTGAGAAATCTTTTGAGTACATTTCAGCGTTGGACCATATTGAAGAGAAAAAAAAATGTCTTGTTCGAGATGTTGGCGATGCTTTCGCACATGTTCCTTTTCTTCCTTTCTTCATTTCTGCTGAATTCACAGAAAATAGAGAAAACTTTTCTTACCAGTTTTCTGAATTCAGCGGAATTCATGGAATGTGTGATGTATATGCACGGAAATTAGTTTTGGCTTATAAATATCTGTATGATATTATATGATGAGTTATTAATTTGAAATTGCGATATGTTCATTGAGCCTGCGCAGCCTTTTGCGCGCAGTCGGAAAGGGAAAGGACGTGGGTTCGATCTCCCCGCAAGGAAAGTTGAATTTTCTGCCTTTACGGAATTCATCTTCGCACCAACAAGCTGTTAAAAATCTTCGTAAATTATTAATTGATGTTAAAATTATATATGTAAGATTTGTTCTGATTTCACCCCCGCCTCACTCCCATGAGGTTTTGAAAAATCGTACGCAACTCCAGATACGAACTGAGACTGTTAGGTATACACACACTTACACTTCCGGCGCAACTCGCTAGGTAGTAAATTGCCTATGGCGATAGACCTGCGTTGTGTTCGTTTTCAAAAAAATGTGTTATTCCCTGTGGGGTGGTGGTCATGTGGAACACACACATACTTTTTTTTTTTTCAAACCGAGCACAACTCAGGTCTATCGCCAGAGGCAATTTACTACCTAGTGAGTTGTGCCGGAAGTGGAAGTGTGTGTGTGTACCTAACAGTCTAACGAGGTTTTGTCTGAATTATAAGCATGGACATTGGAAGGCAGGACTTGTGAGATTGTTTCAAATGCAGTCAAATCCCGTTTTAATGAATATCGTTATAGCGAAATAAAAATCTTGTTTTAACGAACACTTGTCTGATCCCCCAGATGAGTTTGCATAGGAAGAATACAAAAAACCTGGAATTCCTTTACAACAAAATTTAATTATAGCGAAGTGATTTCTCCGGTTTCTTGGAGTTCGCTAAAACGGGATTTTACTGTAATTATCGTGTTTTACACTCTCTCTCTCTCTCTCTATTTTATACTGCAACTACTACTTCTTTTTACCTTACCTGCACCGCGTACGCATCCCTCTACAGAATTTTCAAACGAATCGGCTCATGTCTGTTACGTTGTCAGAATTACAAAATGATATTGGTTTTTTTTTTCTCGCGTTCTTGCTGGTGCTGTCATCTGTAGTCTATATTTTGAAATGAGGATGATGGCAAATCCTTGAATTTCCGTGTCATGCAAGTTTAGTGGTCTACCTGCTATCTGCTGAGATTGGCTTTTTGAAATGGAGGCTTTTACAAATGGGGAACCGACTCACATTCGCTTCTCGAAGTTGGAAAACAGCAGAAATCCAACTTAGCCGACCACCAATGTGCTGCTGCCAACGGGCGCAATCCTGGATTCTTGCTAAGAGATGCCAGCACGCATCTTACACGACCGCATAGGTGCAAAACAACAATGCATGCAGCCGAATCTCGTAATACCAAGAAATTATTACAGTGGGATTTCGGTTAACGAGCTTAATTCGTTCCGTGAACATGCTCGTTATACGAATCACTCGTTATTCGAATCAAACTCTCCCGTAGGAAATAATGGAAACACGGATAATTCATTCCACAATTATTAATTCACATAAAATCACTAATAAGAACGGCATTATTCAATAATACAATGCAATATATTGTACGAGCCAATGAATTTTCAGAGATATTGACCTTGGCCCACGCCTATCCTGCCTAGAAATCAGTGAACTTCCCTCTTGCGGGGAGAGCGTCTCAACATCATGGGTCCCCAGGAAAAAGTGCAGGGTCGTCTAAGAGTCCCATAGGAATGCCAGTCTAGTATGCTATTCACATATTGAAGCTTTCGAAAGTTTTAACCAAATATCGTTATCATGAGCACCCCTTTAAAACTTGAGGCAGCGGCCCGTTTCAGAGTGGGCCCACGTATTAAGACGGCACTGAGAAAGTGTTCTGGGGTCACCTGTACTTGGCTGGAGAGAAGTAATAGCTTACATATTAATTACATTCAGAAATTGTAGTACCAGATCTCATCATGTGCTCCCCACCATGGATATGAGGGCCCGTGCCTCTGCCCATATGGGCCCACGGATTTAGATGGTCCTGGTTCCATGCTGTGCTGGGGGCCACCGATAGAAAGGGGAGCCACGACAAGTGCTGAAGGGGACCACGCGTACAGAAAGAGAGGTGAAGAATTAGAGCTTTCAAGTGAAATATGTACATTATATGTAACGTAATAACGCAATAAACAAACATGCGATACGATAATGTATGCAAATTAACTTACTCTAAACAACGCCCCCCCCCCCACGGGAGATATAAGCTGGCACGTGTCACGAGACGTGGACTAGGATGGAAAATTCCAACGACATCCAAGACCGGCAAACCCCCGACACCAGGCCAGACAGCCACAAACCAACCAGCAGCAGGACCCCGTCCCACAATTTCCACCCCACGCACCCACACATTTTGTTGCACATAAAATGATATATATCAAGTATATAGATATGGGGGAACATGGGTAAGTGCACAGACGCGCATCGCCTGCAGGCCACTCTCTAGTGGAACTCACGGAAAACTAGTAGAGTCATAACTCAGAGTGGAAACTTCTAGGGGAAGCAGAACACGAAAACAAATCAGAACCATATAGGAATGTATTCCCTTTTTTTTGCTCATAACTGTGTGTGGATGGTACGAACTTTGAGCAATTGTTGTGAAACTTAACGTGAACCCGTACTGTCCTCGTGTAAAATATCAATAAATAAAGACCTTTTCCACTTTTTATTGGTTTGTCATGTGTGCATCTTCGTTTATCCTCCAGCTGATCAGGTTGGGGTTTTTGTTCATGCATTTCTACGCGATTTTTGTTTAAAGTTCGTACTTTTAGTTTTGAATCGTCCTGTATATATACAAGCATATGGGCATACAGACAACAATGCAATTATGAAAGCGGTACAAAAGAATTGCGTATGACAGATGAATGATTGTAGATTCAACAAATACGGCATACAAAATCAAAAAAGGTATAAAAAGTCAGAAACATTTGGTTTGCGCAAGCAAAAATACAAATACGACGAAGGATCGATGCAACATCAATATACGCCTAAAACTCTGTATACAAAATTCGGTTTGAAATTTTAGAGTAACACTTGCTGCATATTTACATTCAAATCACTTTCCAATAAAAGTTTGACAAAAGTTACTCATGTTACAACTACAGAACATTGACACAACGCTGAAATGCTTCAAACGCTTCAAAATGCTTCAAATGTTTGAAAATTAATGCGTCGAAAGATGTTTGAAATAAGAAACAATTCGCTGAATTCACAATTCGCAATGCCTCACGCCACAGTGCGTGAAACAAGGAAGGCCGGGTGGTGTAGATGGTAGCATGCTTGCCCGGTTATGCAAGAGGACCTCGGTTCGAATCCCGGCGGAGACAACATGACTTTTCTTTCTGAGTTCACCTCAGCATAATATCCAGAAAATAAAATGTTTCCTTGATATATTGGGCTGAGGAAAAAGCCATCTATCTCTCTAAATTCATAGAATGTTTTAAAGATCGACAAAACGTAAATATGGGACAAAAACTCTGTATAGAAGATTCGATTTACAATTCAGAAATTACATATTCGAACAAAAAAAGGTGTGGGACCAAGAAGAGAGTTGGCGGTGTTCATGACAAGTATATAATTTATTCCTACCACTAACCCATAACAAAACGCATTGACGGTGGCGTCAACCGCCGGCTGGAAGAAGACAAAGGTAATGCAATAGGCATGAACCGCAGTGAAAGTTAAAAACCCGAGATATTTCGGGGTGGTCGAAATATAAAGCTGATCAAGTTTGACGAGGCATCTCGGTAATGCCGATGTACGGATTAAAAAAACAGCGTTTTTACATGGACGGCCTTTAGTTTATACGCACGTAACTACAGCGATCATCAAACCAATGCGTCTTCTCTTTTCATCGCATAAAGCACAATATATCGTAAAAAATTTCGTCCATCTAAATTTCAAATTTTTTAAGCACTTAAGAATATTTATTCGTATATCGATGACTTCCCCACCATTCTTTTTATATAAGCGTATATATATATATCAAAAGCGATATATCGCTATTGCCTTTAGACAACCCAGAATTTACAGAATGACTTTTGAATGTATATACCATTTTCTTTTCTTTGAAGTAGTGAATTTACAGCGAACATCAGCTCCAAAAAGAAGATAAAAATAGAATAAAATAAAAATTTCGAAGAAGGTAGATGGAAGAGGCATCTACTTCATTTTAGATCTTTCTCCCTGTTCCTCGAAAATGCCGCCTTTTTCTTATTTTTTACCGCCGCCACTGCCAACCAACCAACCAACACTTCAGTTGAGCTCATCAAGTTGATTAATGTCCATCAAGTACTAACATTTTCTTTTGAGAATCGCCTTTCCGGGATTCATAGACACGTTCCAGAAGAATCCCCCCTGGAGAAAACGGTATGGAGGTCGGTGGGTATGTTGGGAGTGGGTGGGATAATCTGCTTCATCACATAAAAGGTAAGACCCACTTCTTATGGCTTGTCTCTCTCTCTCTGGGCTCTTCCTTTCCTACCTTCATTCAACCCTCTTCAAGCGTCTGAGATCATCGAGATAGCATCATTCTCCTTCTTATAAACCATTATTAACCCTCCCAGTAATCTTCTTTCATTCCGTTTCCTGCTGGAACTGCTTTCTTCGTCTTATATAAGAAAGAAAAGGAAAAACGGGAATAATAATAATAAAAAAAAAACAGTTTCGTTAGGTCTTCTGTTTGGCCGAAAATCTAGAATATTCGATGTACCTGCAGATCGATATTACAGGTGAAATTCCGAACTATAAGAACGCGGGTTTTTTGTTCTGAATAGTGAATGCTTTCGAGATTTGAATGCCTCGAATGATTGATAGCACGTGTCTCAGTGAATCCGTCAGAAAAATATGATATTCGCAGTTGGTGAAGTGCTATTGTGCACTCTCTGAAAACGCCCGCTACCGCCTTTATTGTTGCGATTCGACCGCACATTATATGATCGAAAATGCTTGTTTAGGTGTATTATATCACCTCTTAAAATTTGTCCCATTTATTCAGAATCACCCTGAATATATGCTGCACTTTGCCTATCGCACTAATAAATCTACAATTCAAACAACGTTAAAGGACAAATAACAAAAGAATTCAAATAACCTGACACGTTTCGGCACTCCTGGTTGACATTTTCAAAAGTATCACTGAATGATGTCACAGTTTCACACGAAAATGTCAGTCACTTTCCTCGTATTTCGTCTCGCGTTGGCCGTCATCCCGATCCTCTAATTAAGCGATTCTCAACCTTTTCTGACTCGCGGAGCCCTTTTTAGTACATTATTTACATGACGGTAGCCTTTAATCCTCTTTTTTTGTTTGTTTATAAAATTTAACGATTTATTTTATTATCCTCGAGTGGCCGCGGAGCCCCTGGGAAGTGCACACGGAGCACTAGTTGAGAACCTCTGCTCTAATTTATAGTTTTCCAAAGTTCTTGTTCCATCTCCTCCTTCATCAGAATTTTTTTTTTCTCTTATCGTCTCCCCCAACTCAAGTGAACCCATAGGATCCCATGTTAAATCCGTAGTTTCTATCGCCCCCTCTGGACCATTCCATCACCCACCATGGGGCGATATTCCTCATGCCCGAGAGTGGAAGAATTACCATGTACCTGTCCCGCGCACTCAAAAAGTTGTGCGTCCCTGCTATAGGCGATTCCAAACCAGAGGGATTTATAACTGTATCTAGTGCTATCATAGCGAGGTTTCACTGTAGTAATAAAAACCCCATTGCTATTATATCCAGCTTCATACAACAAGCCCGGCTAATTTTCAATTCAGATGCTCTCTTTCCTCTTACTCCTCCATACTTGCGGTGAAATGAACCAATCTAATGATTCTTTGGGAATTTTGCCAATAACGGTACTGACACATAATCATAATTATCACCCCTCTCTTAGATAAATGCGTAATTGATTATAGTTAAGAGCGAGACTTTTTTTATTTTTTCAGTCCCTTGTTCGATTTCTTCGGAGAAGCTGATCTATCTTATGAGTGATGCCCTTTTGTGCCGGGCACACACTTGCCTTTATTACAATCTAATGGGCATTTTAATTTTTCGGCCTTTCCCTTTTAATTGTTCGCAGTTTTATTAGAAGAAAGGAAAGAATTTTCCCCCCTAGAAAGAAGAAGAAAAAATTTTCTACTCTTTTCCTCTTGAAAGAGAAATTTTTGAAGGAAAGGTAATTAGTGCTTCTAATTAATCTTCTTTCAAATTAAGTTTCCTGAGAGATGATGTATAAGAATATATATATATATGGGTCAAAAAAAAAATAATTTCTTATTCAATATATTTCCTTGACTTGGAGCTATAAAGCCTGTAATTGAGTTATAAGCGAGAGCGGAAATATTTTCCCGTTTTAACATGATTGATATCTCTTCTTGAAATTGATGCATATCTTTGAGTAGTTATCGATATTATCGTTATAAGTGAGTTCTCTCTTATTATTGTCTTTTTTAATCGTTTGGCAATTATAATAATGATTATTTTCTTTATATCGTTAGCTTGGAATTCAATATCGAATATAAGGACTAATATTCAATTAATTAATAGTTGAAGAAATCAGATCGAATTATATCGGGTATGCAAATTGTTTTTTATTGTTATTCTCATTAAAGGATCAATTAGGTATTAACGTGCATGTATATTGTTAACTTATTTTCAAGATATTGTTTTTTTTTCTCTTTGGAAATTGTAATTAACTGCGAGCATTCGCGACTCTACTATTATGTCATGAATACAGTAAAACCTCCCAACGACGGCCACCAACGGGACCGTGAAAATGTGGCCGCTATTGGGAAGTGACCGTTATTGAGAGAATGACCGTTTTATTTCTGAAAAATAAGAAAATACTACATTTTGCGGTCTATGTAACATGTAATATGTGTTATGTGATGTGGAAATCCCTTTCCTTGAATATTATATCCAAAAAAATAATAACAATCGTGATGCAATTTAGTGATTATGTGGTGTGTTTTGAGTGGGGAAAATTGTGTGTAGGTGTGAATTTGTCAATTTGAAAATAAAAATACCACAATTTTCAGCCTTGCTGAACATATAGAATATAATAATCGAATAATTAATGACTGTGTAGTGTTTGTTTTTACGTGTGGGCCACATATACGAATAGAGAGTATTTACGTGTGCATGTGTGTATGAAGAATGAGTGTAATAAATAATAATCACAAAATAATAATGACACTACACCTTCCATATTTCCCGTTCTGAATAACATATGATAACCCATTCTGTAATCGATTATGATATAATTGGGGTTATATTATAATACATTATTATATTGATACTACAGTACAGTGAAACTTCGATTAACTGTCACCGTCCAGACCAGGGCTGTGATGAATAAACGAATAGACGGATAACAGGAATCTCTTAATACATATGTACAGTAACGTGATTTCATTGCGAGTTTTAGACGAAAATGATAATAGTCCTTCATGTTATATCCCTTCCAAAATTCTTTGACAGTCATGGCATCATCAGATGATAGCAAGCTTTCGATAAAAGCTTTTCTGTAACGTCGCTTCATATTTTCAATTATGCCCTGGTCCATAGGCTGGATAAGTAGAGTTGTATTCTCTGGGAGAAAGAGGCATATTATTTTGCTATAATCACTTTTGAGTTCTTAAGAAAGGTGTGTCGGAGCATTGTCCATTAACAGCGGTTCTTCATGCGGCAACTGCTTTTCGGCCATATTATGAGCTCTAATTTGATGCACGAAAGCGTTGTGGAACCATTCTGAAAAATTTTTTTTTGGGCATAATACTTCACAGGCAATGCGTTCATATTTAAAGTTTTGAAAGCACGTATTTTTTCGATTTACCAATTACACAAGCAGGGGTAATCTATTATGATCTAGATTTGCATCATGTTGTATAAGTTTTGCAATAAATTATATTCAGCTGGTATAAGAGGAAATATCTTAGAATGGTTTAAATCATACTACTACACTAGACGACAAGCTGTCATAATAGAGAAAAAATTAGCGATATTCAAGAATTTAAAAAAAAGGTGTCCCACAGGGGTCGGTCTTAGGGCCAATACTGTTTTTAATTTACATAAATGAACTGAGTAAACTAAATCTAAATGGTAGCATTATATCTTTTGCAGATGACACAGTTTCATATGTTGAGGATACAGAAAGATATAGTTTGGTTAAAAGAACAGAGAAGAATCTAACAAAAATAAATCACTGGCTAATTAAACACAGTACAGAAATCCACATAAAATTACACATTCACTAACAACCTCGAAATGGATCAGTATGTAATTGTGAAGAAATAGGTACAGTGTTCAATTATGAATACTTAGGAATAGTTATACAAGCTAACCTAAAATGGAACATACATAGTGAAAAGATGATAAAAAAAAACTCGGAATGTGGGTGTGTGTATTCAGGAGTCATTTATAGACTTAAATACATAGTTGATAATAACTTCTTGAAAGATATCTTCTATGTGTGGGTTTATTCAAATATAAATTATATGGAATATGTGTCTGGGGAGGAGCATATTATGGAAACATACACAATTTAGACAATCTTTACAATAAATTAAGAGAAATAATAAATGTTCCAATACAAAACAAAAACATACAGTACCACATATTGACACTGAGACAGAACTACATGTACAAAATTTATAAATTTATCATCAAAAACTCGAATATAGATATAAAAGTATCTATCAAGTGCGTAAGAGTAACAAAACATCATTTCAAAAAAGTTTTTGTTACACAGCACCAAAAATAATGAACATCTACTCTAGTAATTACACAAATAGTAATAAAAATACAGATTACAATATTTTTATTATGGTCAAAAACACAGATATTAATGCAGTACTTTGAAATAAATTATTACACCAATGCATATTAATTATATATATATAGTAAAATACATCTAATGAAGAAAAGAGCTGTTGCTGAGGAAGAAAACACCATATAATAAAAATCATATAGGCCTGCTGGAACGACTTTACAGTCCCTTGGGTATAAGGGTATATCCCTTGTACACACATACATAGTGTATGTATTATATATGTGTATGTGCTTTTTGTGTCATGTAACATGTTTGTATTTATATATTGTATTATATATTTGTATCTTGCAATTTGCTGTTTGTTCGTTTTAATATAAAAAGAAATTGCATTTGTGTATAAAGGTCACAAAATATGAATAGGGGCAGTTTTTGGTATTAAAATTGTGTTTTTGATGGTATGGGGGAGGGGGCAGGAAATGAGCATTTATAGAAATCCAGCCTATCCGGCTTTTATGTTATCCGGCCCGCCCTTCCGCCACTATTAGGCAGGACAGTCCGGATTCTACTGTACTTGATTTATAATCCTGCTTTCCTCCCGACGTATCAACAAAAGAAGCCCTCATGTCAAACAATGCTATTATCTCCCTCCGTGAAAAAACTCTTAATACCATTTTCAGAATATCCCACATATTACAATAAAGAAAAGTATCAACATGATCATAAAACCCCTTTTTGTCTGGCATTTGTTCCTACCATCACATCCATTTCACTGATCAAACTTTACTATTACAGCTATTAAAATCTCCAAGCAGAAATATTTCAGGAAAACCAACAGTAAATATAAAGATGCAAATTTTAATTTTTGTTTAGGAAAAACCAAAATACTTTTGTGCTTTAGGGGGGCTAGAGGAAGGAAATGAAATACAACGAAATATGCAAAAACGGGGGAGCAGGAATATGCAACAGAAATGAGCAAAACAGTTTTGCTGAATATTATACAGCTTTAATTCCTTTTAGGAGAGAGAGCAAGAAGCGAAATTCTCGGATGGGATTTGACGGTGCAGAGCGAAATAATGATGAGCTAAAATTTCATAACTTATTATTATTATTATTATTTTTAAAAAAAACTTATTTCTCCAGGATTTCTTTCTCGCATTACAGCTGCTCACATCCGAAAAAGGCTTTTACCTCCCACTAAAAAGTAATATTAAGCTCAGAAAAAGAGCTGACGACGTCGTGGTGGGAGTGGGAAATGTCCTGGGAAAAATTGCCCCAAAACGCAGGAAAAAGATGAGAAAATGGACAAAAATGTCACGGGCTCTCGAATTTCTTTTTTTGCCCTGGAATACTTTGGTAATTCCGTTTATGAGAATTCGTTATAAGGCCCCAGAAGGAGCATCTACACATTAATCTCTCTCCCCTTTTTTTTTTTTTGTTTGGAGTTCTTATTGAAAATTCCCTGCGAAGTTATTCAGAAATTTTTTCCTCATTTATGGAAAAGAAGGAGATTGAAAATAACTATTTTTCCACATTTTTGTGTACTTACGTATATGCATTTGTTTCATAGAACTTTCTTCTTTTTTTTCTTTCTTTTGCATGAATAAGATTACTTGTGATTTCAGGTTTGTTAGAGCTTCACTAAAGGTGATTAGTATATGCACGTAACGTGCGGGAGAGGATTTACATTGGATTAAGTGTGGGTGGGAGGGTTTGTTTTCCCCGGGACTTTAATTATTATAAGATGGTGAGTTTCTTATTAAACTGGAATTTTTTCTGGTCAAAGTACGAGTAGGTATGATTTGTTTTTTCTTTTTTGAGCTTGTGAGTACGTTCAATTCGAATTTTCTGGGTGTATTAAATGACGAGACAAAGGCGTTTACTCTGCGATGCTGTCGTGATTTTTGCGTTAATCATGATGGGATATTAGAGAAAAATCATCAAGTTTCATTTACTGTGGTAGGTTCTGCCGTTCAGTCAAAAGCCCAGTCAATTTTCTGACCTCATTTCGCGCTGTTTTTCTCTGTATATTCAATGGTTCGAGGAGATCTGTACACGGTGATTCAGGACTCACTGGTAAAACTTCATGGAGTGATGGAACAAATCTCAGCAAGCGATTTTTGTCGTACAAAAACATTATCGTAACGCAAGCGTCGAACCGCTAGACGGTGCTGCCATTTAACGCATAAAAAGCTCTGGTTTCGGCATTTATCTTCATTTCTACTGTGGATTAATGAAGGGATAGAAATGCGGACATGCATTTCATGCATAGTGCTGCGGGCGGGAATACTCTGGGAGTCCAAAGGCTGTACCGGAAGTTTATAACGACGAGATGCGCAATTTAGATTGAAAATCATTTCGCACATGTCTTGCGCGAAACGGGCTCCTTTGCCACTGGCATTCAAGTCATAGTGCTCACCATACGAGATATAGGGCACCACAGGAGATTCGTTTCGCTTCGACCCCGCAGCAATCACTCAAAAGTTTTTCGATACGTAACTCGTCTCATCGGAAAACACCTCCGATGATACCGTCTTTGGGCTTCCAGACCTTTCCCGTCCGCACCACCGCACATGAAATTCACTTCTGCCTTTCTATTCCTTCTGCAAGCGACATTAGAAAATGATTATTGAATAGTGCCGAAACTATCGCCGTGTGCGTTTATTGATATCAGTGCCGTCTAGCGGTTCACTGATTGCTGACAACGATTGTTGATGTTCCAAAATTGTATCAGTTTAATTTTCCATTTATTTATTTTTTGTTGCCTTTGGGTGGGAAGGCTCTACGTTTTTTCGTTTTTAATAAAACTTTCTGGTTACACCCATCCTTCGGGGACACCTTTATATCTCTCCGAGATGGGAAGCATAGTGTGCCCGGTCTCCAATAGTGCACTGCTTGCGTAACGACAATGCATTGCGCGACGGAAATTCTTTGTTTGGATGTGTTCAATTACGCTTTGAAGATTTTCTCCGTGAGTTCTGTATCCGTGAGTATGTATAGAATAAACGTATCCAAAGTCATCCATATTCAGGCAGTCTGGTTAGTCTTAGGCCAATCTGTGCCCATATTTTGCCGGGAGCTGGCCTGGAATAATTAGACATCTAGGAAGGTAAATACAGGACCACAGTGACTGTTGGGCATTTTGACTATTGCCGAGTTTATGATCAAAAGATTTGATGCTGAGGAGTCCCTGAACTCCTTGTATCATGTGATTATTTTCGTTAATGCCTGAACTCGCACATGGTTTTTGAAATTGTATCTGAATGATAATGACTCCTGGGCCGTTTAGGCTCCACACCAAGTTCCCCCGTGATTTTATTTTATAGTCCCACAATATTGTTCTTATAAGTATACCTTGTATTCGCTTCTTTAAATCTAGCATTTGAATTCATATAATCTCAAAATGTCCTACAGGAACCCTAAAATAGCTCCTCGAACTCCTTGTGCAACCGGATCATTTTCGTATGTGCCTGTCCTCGTATATGCTTTTTGATCTGTATCTGAATGTGCATGACTGGGGGGTCCTTCAGGTCCAATGAAAGGTATCTCAATTTTTATTTGCCTCTTGTAACTCAGAATTTTCTTCGGCACGATCACGCCCTCCAGGGCAAGAGTCTTCTATCACGTAAGTGACTGAGCCTGGTCATGCTCGGTCTGTTCTTTTTGTATCTGCTAGAGCAGTTCATCTGTATGCATTCACACCAGCAGAGATATTGCAGAAGTGGCTTTAAACTCATTCTCCACTTTTGTCTCGCCATTGCTAATCAAAGCGACCATCTAAAATCCATCGTAATAAACAGTAACTAGATCCACGTTTGCAATGGGCAATGCCTTACTGTTTAAAGGACTGTGGTGACATCTATTACCCAAAGTAGTAAATAATTTGAAAAACCAGCTCATTTGAAAATTAACCTACCCATTATTTATAACGAACTATTTTCTTGGTTCATCCTTTTAACTATCACTGTTTCCAGGTTACACCATTTGGACGTCAGGGAGTCCTTTCTGAAACACCCTTGAAGGAGTCCTATGCATGTATGTACATATTGATCCGGATAATTTCTCTCGCAAGTCCTTGAAATGAGCAGAGGATGAAACAAAATGCAGGACGTCACTGATTTATTCACGGAACAGCTATTTACAGGTATTCACGAGCGGAGATCTTGACGGAACGTGACCTACAGATAGAATGCGATCTACAGGTAATGCCTCGTGCGAGCGTGTGTTAAAATTTCAACACCTCCTAGTTCCGTTTTAGCGGTGCTACTTATAAGGACGAAACAGACCTTCGAGAACGATCTCGACGATTCGAGTGATATCTTTATTTTCTTTTACATTTCTGGCTTGGCATCATCACATCGCCGAATCGGAGCTGTCGCCAAACGTGCCAACTTGGCGGTATTTCGTGGGGTTTACAAAAAAAAAATACTATACCGATCATTGCACCAACCTCTCGATGAGTATAAAAAAACAAGCCTGCCGTTCGGAATCGGCAATAAATTGTAGGTCCCGGTCTAATTAGCCCTCGTGTGCAGAAAACGACCGTGGTGCGGCAAAAATGATCAAATGATACCGATTATTTAACAGGTGAAAAATGACATAAATGATAAAACATAATCGATGGTGACTATTTGCATAATTTTTGAAACAATATATAAATATACCATATCCCATAATCAAAATCAGGTCACCTGAAGGGCATCTGGTTTTACCGGGCCGCCTGAAGTGATACCGTATCATATGCATATTAATGGAACATGAATTTTGTTAGAGAGAGAGCTTGTTTTTGAATATTTTTTTTCTTGAATGGAAGTTGACGGATAGAGACATGTATCAGGGAATAAGTTATTTATACATATACTTTTTTTTTTCAGGTATATAATAAATATATAGGCCTATACCGTTTGTATCGAAAAATGGATTTTGTCAGAATAATATCCGTCGAAGAATTTGACGAGATCGTTCTGGTTGGGCTTTTTGTTGTCGTTGGTGTTTGAAGAGAGGCAAAAGAGAAGAAAAGTTTTCCCGACCTGTTGTGTTGATCCTGTCATAGAAGAGATGATGGATGAGCTTTTCCAAGAAGTCACATGACCTCACTTCCTTCGCAACACTTTTCAGATTTCGCGACAGCCTGTTATCGCACATTTTTGGTCACCGCTTGACTGAGTAATGATATATTCACTTTAACTCTCTCTCTCTCTCTATCCTGTTCTTCTCCGGGAATAAAAAAAAAAATCGGAAAGAAATTCCAAAAGCTTTATGAGAAAGTCTCTCCCGAACAATTTTTTTTCTTCTGGACTCTCATCTCGATGTTCTCTCAACGTAGTCAACTCCGAGTGCGTGTGTGTGTGTGTTGCTTGTATATTGGAAGACATATTTCGTCCCGAGATAATAATTTTCTCATTTTTCTACTAGATACGTGACGTGTGACGCTTTGTGGAGCTCGGATTTTCAATATTTCAAAGATGGTTTCTTCAGGATGTCTATTGAATTTCCCGGGTGAAAATTCCAGTTAGAACCTTGAACCTTCACTCGTGTATCGGGGTGCCGTAGATGAGACTTTAACAGCTCATACTCCCCTTCACCATCGGTCTGAAAAATGCAGGGGCGCATTGAAGCTATGGCTTGTGTAAGAAAATAGGGATGATAACAATTTTGGAGTCATCTCGCAACATCTGTAAGATGGTGAAGAATTTAGGAATTTCGCTGGAAGTATGTCTTTAACCCGGGAATTAACAGCCACCTCCACAGGAACTAATAGATATCATATATTGACGATAATTATCATTATAATTGATGCTAACAAATTATATGTGATAATATGATGTAATATGAATAAATGATATAAAATCACCATACGATGAGTTAGTGGCAATGAAACATATTAAACAAGTGATGCAATTAATGCTATATGAATATAATAATGTAGATAAAAGTAATAATGGTGAATGATACTCAACAATAATACTAATAATAATAATTAAATAGCGAATATGATATGTGTGAGTATAAGAGTGTGTCAGTTCTGACAGTAGGAAGAAATTAACCATATAATACAAAGTACATGCTAGAGACCAGGAGCATTAGGTCTGAACATCTCGAGAAAATGTTTAGGCTTTTCAAGTCTAAAAGTATCAGTGCTATTATAATTGGAGATTTCACGAAGATGTTCATAGTCAAAGCTGTGTAGAGAATCATAGCAGTTTCTGGAGAGACTTTCAGCATAATCCGTGATTGTTTCAATCATGGTATCTCTGCGTATATGCCAATTTGTGATGATGAACCGGGGGGGGGGGGAGGGACCAGTAAAGCTTTGGATTGTTACTTTTTGGAAACGTTCAAGAGCAATATTATTAGGATTTCTTTCTAGCACGCATCCAGGCAGGAGCTGCGTAATGTAATAATCTTTCAAAGTATTACATAGATTTTGATCTGTCTAAAATTTCTCTAAATTCGTTTCGTTGAACCATTTATTGAAATTGCAGTTATTGTGTCTTTGAACATACAAGCTTGTCCTTCAGATATAATAAACTTTTCTGGAATAAATTTAAGAAAATAAACTCCTCTAAAATAAATATAAGACTTATTTTAAAGGATTATAATAATCTATATTATAATATAAAATAAAATTTATTTTATTCTCTTAGATTTATTCTAGAAAGCTTGGAATTTCAATTAAAGATTTTAGAGATGGTTCCTTCAGAGCTTCTATTGAATTTTACGGGTAAAATTCGAGCTAGAGGAAGAATGTACAAGAAATATATATTTCTCTCGGACTTTATTTTTCAAAATATTTCGTTGATTTTAGTTCATTCAAAAATTTTCAAAATCGATTTCTTTGCTTTGTTTTGGAATCAGGAAGAGAAGAAAAAATCAGCACCATTTCAATACTGATTTTACATACATTAATGTTTCTTAACCTTTTTTTTCGCCCGTGGGGCCCTACCCTTTGGACTACGTTCTTAATCTCGTGGCTCTTCTGTCTCTTCCACTGCCATTTAGGAGTGAGACCGTTTCCACTTACCGTATTCCCGCACATCATCCGGCATGTCGGAAAATCAAACACCTTTTCCTCGAAACTTGAACTTTCCTTCGTCCGGAGTGTCTTTGCGATTCAAAGATGGCGCGAAATTGAAGTCAATGCTTATGTTCAAAGAGATTGAAAACATTAAAAAAGGTGTTCTTCCCTAAGGATGATGCATTGACTGTCGCCACAAAAGGCTCCATGACGAGTGAACTGATGAACGACTTTAAACGGTTAGGGGGGCGGGGAGAACAAACGTTATTTTCAAGCCTAAGTCCGTACATATCGATAGTGCACCGACCCATGTGAATCAAACTATCAAAACAAGCGTCAGACAGCCCTTTGGCACTAGCCTTTCTGCCTTCCTAGGCGGATTAATACAAATTTTACAGCCTGCGGATGCGTACTAGGAAAAAAACCTTCAAAAACGAAAAAAATTATGAAATGGGGAGTTTCTCTCTTCGAGACGGAAAAGCAGAATTCACGATATCAGGTAACAGACGTAGTATTATTGTATACCAATATTTTTGCATTGCCTGGAATGATGTTTCAGGTGAACTCATAAAACGCTCATTCATTGGCTGTGATATCACAAATTAATGACGAGGAAGATGCCCCGTGAGATTGGCAGAATTGATGGCATCTGGGACCATGACGTATGATGAATCTTGATAAACGGACTTAGGACAGAAAAAGTGATGTAGATGGGATATTGATCCTTTTAAATATAAGAATGCATTTTATCTAATTCAGTATAAAATGGTGAGGGATATTTTCCCGCTGGCGCATAAACATTAAAAGTATGTAAACAAAGAAGTATGCATATGAAGGTAATTTTTCTTTATATGCTAAGAACGAAAACTGTTTCGTAACTACAGTCAAATCCCGTTGTAGCGAAAATCTTGTTTTAATGAACACTTTTATACGTTTTCATAGAAAAGATGCAAAACCCTGGAATTCCTTTATAACGAAATTTCGTTACAACAAAGTGATTTTTCCGATTCCCTTATAGTTCGTTATAACGGGATTCGACTGTACGGGATTCGGTATGCGTTAAATTTCTCATATTTCAAATGATTTGTTTAATTTTGAATGATTTAATTATTTTTTCCATTTTTATTTGTATTTTTTTTGCAACAAACGACGAAAAATAATAAAAATAATTTTTGCATTACAAATTATATCTTCAATTTTGATTATGATTAAAAAAATTTTCCTTGCCAAAAATGACTTACTGGTAATAGAGAGAATTATACGCACAAACTTTCTGACCAATTACAAATACAACGACACAACAGGCGAAATGCCCAACGAGGTGGCTGAGAAAAAGATGCCCATAGTACTTTTACTCTTTTACTTTTCAACCGTTCTCCACCCTGACTCTGTCGACATTAGTCAATTTCAGCCCTTGTCCCAGTTAAGGGGCTGGGTGGTGTCGGGGAACTTTATTTTTCATGTACATACAATACATACATTAAAAAAACAATTACAAAAGAAAGAAAACAAAAAACAAAACAGACAAAAGGAAATCTTAAATTAATTACAATACATACAAATCATGATGACAGATAAATAAAAAACGGGGAGGAAGACAGAACTGTACAGATATATTTCGCCGAGGGCCTTCAGCGCAGGACTTGCTTGGATCCAGCTTGGCCTATGGTCAGACCTAGTCTGAGTCTTCGACCTATCGCTGATGTCTTCCTGCCAGCCTGGCCGAGAGTCTTGGCTCCACAGCGATGATGCTGGGCCTCCCCCTCATCCAAGTCCGGTGCGATCATCTTAGCCTTGTCCGGTTTCTCTTGTAGAAATCTGACAAGCCTGATCAGTTTTCTTGTCGGCTCCGGTCTTTTTAGGGCATTGGCCATTCATGTTGCTTCCATGGCTTCCGAGGAAGTTCTTAGATGGAGCTCTTTGGCGTGTTGACAAGATGTGTCATAGTGGAGTTTTGTGCCAAGTTCACCACAGCTGCAGCGATCGTTGGGGGATGGGCTTGAACCTTCGGAGGTTAGCAGAGAAATGGGTCGTGTCCAGTATCGAACATAATCAGTTCTCTGCACTACCTGCTATTCCACGTTGTAACGCGACGCAGGATCTTATGCGTGGACGTTCCAGAAGCCTCCGGATCATCCCGGGCTATTTGCCAGTTCATCATCATATCACCCCATAGCCTGGCTTTGGCAGCGGATGCCGGCAAGCGGATTTCATTTGTGAAGCTGCCATTCTTTGTGGCCTCCTTTGCGTAGCGGTCGCCCTCCTCATTACCCCACAAACCCGCGTGCGCCTTTATTCATGATATTTTGATGTTTAGGTCTCTGTGGAGCAATTTTCTTATTTTCCGGGCCGTATGGTGGTGTGTCTGTACATCATGGTCCTACATCAACACTCCGACGAATGCTAGACAGGTCATTCTGGGCATACCCCCACTCAGCTTGAAACTAGAATATGAAGCGAGAAAAACCAGGCTCTTCGGTAGCGGTCGACACATTATGGATGTCCATGATTTTGGAGAGATTGCCGTTCTTATGTGAGCATGTTCTTTCCGTCTTGCTGTTTCCTTAGCCGTTGCTAGGATGGCATGTAGCTCTGCTTGGATTACTGAGTTTCTGGGCTGGAGTTTCGACTTCCATACGTCCACGACCTCTTCGTTCTGGGTTCTTACGTAGTAGGAGCTTAGTTGGTTGTAGGAGCCTAATTTTTCTTGCTTCATATTCTAGTTTCAAGCTGAGTGGGGGTATGCCCAGAATGGCCTGTAGAGCATTCATCGGAGTGTTGATGTAGGCACCGGTGATGTGGAGGAGGTGGCTCCTTTGAATCGAGTCAAGTTTGTCCTTTAAGCCGGGATTTCCTACGAACAGGTTTTCTGCGGTGCGCTCAGCGTGAAATCGCTGATTGGTTAAAAACCTGAAATTCACGTTTTTTTAACCAATCAGCGTTTTCCCGCTGCACACGGTGCAGGTAACCTGATCCTAGGAAAACCCGGCATTAGCGCCACTTTAGGTCGGACATACCAAACAGATGCTCCGTATGCTATGGTTCGTTCTGCCACGGTTAAGTATAATTTTCTCCGAAGATCTTGAGGTAGTCCCCAGGTTATTCGAATAGATAGTTACTGATAAATATAAATTTCCCTTTGAATAAACCACAAATCTCGGTTTTTTTTCTGGCATGCCGGAATTGACCAACCGATGCAAATTAAAAAAAAAAAAATTGCTGACTATCGATTTTTCTGCCAGATTTTGATACGATACATACAAAAATCATTGTGGATTATTTATTCCCATTACACAATAACACTAATCCATAGACAACATGTTAACACGGTATTGAACACGAGAGATGGCAACGGGAATAAAATGAAAACAGAAATGAATGTGAGAAAATTTTTATATTAAGTTTTTCTTTTCCTCTATCTCGTAGTAATTCGTTTTCTCGCACTCTATACTAATATGCTTTATTTTTTTTTTTTCTTATCAAGCGCTGGTATTTTCATTCCCAGCTGCCTTCCAAGCCATTGCCATTCATCTAACAAAAGAAGAAGAAATAATAAAATTCTTCGGAGTTCATCCCCCGAAGAAAAATTTTATGGGGAATTAAATGGCCCGTGTTAAGGAACTTCCAAAGCATCTTGAGTACACAATAAAAGCCCTTTTACTAAAATTAAATTCTTCCGTAAAAATAATAAAAAAAACGAATGAAGAAAAGTTTTATTTGAAATGCTTCGGTAAAAGACCATAAGGGGGGCAAATTAAATTTCTAATTCTTGTTTTTCTTCTCAGGATGTGTTTCCAGGAAACAAAGCGTCTTTTTCTTCGCACATAAATGAATGATGCCCTTTAATGGTCATTAAGCGTTAGGAATCACGCTGAGGAATGGTTTTGGGAAATCATAAATTTTTCTTTCCAATTTGAACAATTTAGTTGTATTTTTGCTTCTGTATCTTAATGTTTTTAATTTGGGGAGATTAAGATAATATAAGTGTTCAGTTAGTATATTTTTCGAACGTATTTGTGAGGTTTTATACGTGTTATTTATAGAATTTTTGTTTTCGATTTCGTTATTAAATTTGAACAAGTTTCGTTTAATGTAAGTATGTGAATTTGTGAATTTTATAATCACAATTTCATTTTGTTTTCGCATATCTTACAACTGAATATGTTCGTAGCAGTTGGTATTTCTGTTGAATTAAATGTGCAATAATTACTTTTAATTCAATTTAATAAAGATCATTATAGAAAAGAAAAAAATATAATTGTAAAAGCAGATTTTCACTGATAAATTCTAACAATCCACAATAACAACAATGAATAATTTTTCAACTTATTTGACATTGATAATTTATTGTTAATAATTGCGTTCGAAGTATCGAGCGATTATCTATTATATATAATCCCCATCATTATTTCTCTAATAATGCATAATTTAATGTCGGTAGGCGATGTGACTACATGAAAGCAGTGACAATAGTTATTATATTCGCCCTGATGATAATTAGTTGAAGAGCGGATATTGAGTGAGATAACTGTTACACGAATACAAGGTGTCCCATAAATTCGTAAATAGTTTGAAAATTTATAAAAATAATATTTGTATACATATATGAATGCGATTTGAGAAAATGTTATTATCACGAAGATACATTTTTTTTTTTCGTACAGAAGAAACTAGTTCAAAAATTTGTCGATAGAAAGTGCTGCACGAAAAAAAATTTACTGTAAATATGCAAATAAGACTCCTATAAAACGCAGGGTGTTCGTTTAACACGCTTTTTCTGAATTCCCCTGTTACTGACTCTTATATAAGATTTTCATTGGTGATGATGGCATTGGTGAAGAAAGCATTATTAGTGAGGTTGTTTTACCTCAGCTAGGAATCTCCGGCTGGAGGTTTACGAACGTTTTGGACGCAAACTAGATTGAAGAAGGGGCCAAGTTCAAGGTTCTGTGATTTGCTTTCGTGCAGCGCCCTTTATCGGCAAAAAATTTAAATAATTTTTTTTCTTCCAAAAAAATAATAATAATCCGTTGGAATCCAAAATAAATTGTTGTGCGGAAATTACATGTAATGTTAAGTAAAAGCTCTTCATTGAAGATAGCTCCATTTTGCCGCCTAGGTCATGGGCCAAACGAATCCTCCAGCAAGACCTGCTCTCGTAATGGCAGGTGAGATAGACACACGCAATTACTGGAAGGTCCACCTTCGCTGTACGACAAAGGGTAAATCTCAAAAATCATCCGTGGAGACGAAGCAACACTTTGTTCGTAACTGAATATGGGCCCTTTCAAGCGTACCTGCACCGATTCCGCATTGTTCCCACTGTAACGTGTGTATGTGGACAAAAGAGAGATCTCAGACACTACATGACGGAGTGCGTGACTACATCGTCCTATCACGTCAAAGTACGAACTGAAGATCGCTCACAGGAAGTTGGAAGAAAGCACTTCTCAATAATCCCATTGAGTGCAACAAAATACATGATATGATGAATTTTTTAGAACAACACGACGACCTCCTCATCAGAAAGCAGAGGGACTCGCTTGAGGATTCCGAAGACCAGCCCAACGACACCGAACCACGTCAAGCGAGATATTGCACAAGACTGCAGCGAAGAAGTGAAGTTGAAAATATGGCAAGCACCCGTGGTGGACAGTGATCTGTGCGGTGACTTATCGCGTGCGTGTGTATATTGATATACTGCGATGTAACGCGCTGCTCTGGTGAATGCTAGTAGGATTCTGGTTCTGATTCAACTGAGAAAAGTCTGACAACTTTTTTTTTTCTTTCTTCCCCCAATCTCATTTTGCTTTGTACATATATTTTAATGTGTGCAATATTATAATATGTGTTTTGTGGCAATCGAAAGTGTATGCAAAAGGTACAGGTAATATACGCATACAATGTACATAAATTGGAATATAAAAATAGTAATATGTATTTACATCAACGTGTCAATATTTGGAAGTTTGTATGTAGAGGTATGACTGGTTGGACTCATATGCGCCAGTATTTTTCAGCCAGTGAATATAATACTGAAAAGTTTTAGAATACTGTATTTTTGTTGTTATTATTATTACTATTTTCATATGCAAGAATGTAAACCTCAGGGACAGTAAATGTCTGCTCGCGAAATGTTAATGATGCTTCCTGAGGGAAAATAGGTGGTTTATTTTTTATTTTTTTATTTTTCCCCTCCACAATCGAGCCTGATATCAGGATCTCCGAGACCGTCCATCCCTTTGGGAAAGAGCGCAAACCATCCCAAGATGGTCTCTCTGGGCGGTCAGCGGTCATGTCTGTCTGTCTGTAATGTTAAGTGTAGGGGATGCGTTCGGTTCCAAAAAATATGGCCGTTGTTTGGAGATGGCGTTAGAGGAAGTTTTACTGTTTATACCCACGTTGGGCATGTGGTCTAAAAAAGTACATGCTCGATCTAAATTTTTACATGTACTAGACAGGTCGAGCAAGAGATTTGTTCAATCCTGGAACTAAACCTGAATCGAATGTATTAAATAAATCTAAATACAGTAGTGAATTTGCATAAACTTCGAGGACATTCGCTGGGACGTTTATTTGGGTTCTTCAGGTAAGTTACAAAATTTTTCGCGTGTAACTGCGGCATTCACCATCGGCAGGGTTCATGATTGATGTTGTGTTTAAATTTGTGCATGATGGTCATTCACTAATTAAAATCACACTCTGTGTCCTAGAGATATGAACTAACCACTCTTCCGATATTTTATGCCATTTCAGACTTTCTGAAGCAATTGGCGGTTTGCTGCAGTTGCTTGATGAAAGCTTATTCCTTCAATAACGATAAAATACGAAGTCGAAAACCATCCATTAATAACTTGTGCTGCGGTAACAGACTGGATGGATGCTGGGTTTTGTTCCAATCCCTGAAATATAACAAAATAATCCCAAAGTATATAAAAATATTTTGTAGCCATTAGAGTTGACTACGTTTAGATGATGAAAGAAGAATGACACACACACACACACACACACACACACACACACACACACACACACACACACACACACACACACACACACACACACACACACAGCGTTTTTCCATGAAAGAAAACCAAGTTGCGAATTGGCATCGCCACTTTGTAGCAATCTATTTCAGAACTAGATTGGTCGAATTCCTTCGAGAAATGAATTCAATTTATCAACTTAATCATACCGTTTCGGAAAACGTGAAATTTCCGAAGAATTTCGAAATGTCCTTCGAGGATATGTCAACAGATGGCACTTAAGAAAGCCGACTCGGTATATAAATCCCATATAATTAATTTCTATTACAAAGTGCTCTACGTCAAAGATGCTCGATAAATTACGCTTAACGAACCGGAAGATCATTCAATGAACTTTAATATTTTACTCAAGACTTTCAACGGGGGTACAAGAAAGATTAATGAATTCATAATTAGCACAAGCTTCTCTTCTCATCTTTTTCATTCCGCCTTAATTAAGATTTGATGTTTTCATTATTCTTCTTATTTATTAAATGAACTGGGTATAGCGTATGTGTGCATATTATTTAATAATCACTATTTCCAGTAGACACGACAATAACGACACATTATTAAATATATATATATATATGGAGAAAAGATTTCATTTCCCGATTTTTAAGCTTAAGTAATTATAATTAGTAATATAATTCAAAGATGGATTTAATACCGTTAGAAGCCGATACTTTCTTTCAAGTTAATCATAGATTGAATTTTGCGTACAAAAAACATTTACTGTATTTCTTATGATTATTTCCAATGTGTGCATTGCGATGGAAACATGAATATTCTCTGGTGACATTCTGTGGTTATACCGCGATCTGACTGTAGAAACAGTTTAATTACAGTTTTTTTTTCCTCCTGGAAACGTGAATTACTTACTTCAAACGGATGTTAATTTTCAAAGCCTCAAGGAATAAATTATATCAAGAAAATAGAAAAAAAGAAACGGATTGTGTTTATGACACACATTGGAATGAATAACAATCACAATTTAGATGATCTCTATCTTACGGATTTTTAATAACCATTCCAAAAACTAATTAAAATTTGAAAAGGAGAAAAAATTGGAACGAAAGTCGAGGTAGAATCGTAGATATTTTTAGATAAGATTGAAATGTTTTGGACATTTCCATTTGTCAGAATAATTATTTATTTTTGTACCAATTAAATTAATTTTTATAACCCCGTATTGGCAATTTTTACGTTACTTTGAACAAAAATATACGTCAATTTTATAAATATAAGAAACATAATTATTCTACTAATTTTTACTTTCTTGCCGCTCATTGGATCAAATTTTAACGTATTTTATGGGTTCTTTATTGTTATGAAGTGATATTATAAATGTATATATAATGTAAACGAATCGTTTTCCATGTTCTGTGTCATCAGTCATACTAACTGCGTGCAATGGCTGTGTTTGAGATTCCACAATGACAAGTATTACATTAAATTGTGCGTATTAACTGAAATAAATATTTTTTCTAATCCCAAAATTTATATTTATTATAAATATTTCTTTATACCATAAAATTTATTTTCCGGAAAAAATCAATTGCGTAATTGCGTGGATTCGGCATGAATGGGAGAAATAATGTACGAACTAGCAATATGAATAAATAGTAAGAAAATGAAAATTTCCTCTATAACCTTCTGATTTATTATACAGTCAAAGCTCGTTATAACGATCCCGCGTTGCAGCAGCACCTCCTAGAGATAGAAGGCATCTGCACTGTTTGCCATAAACGCCATTCAGACTACCTAGCAAGTTCGTTATGTTTTGAAACACAGCATCATATTTCGTTTCTTCTTATTTTGCCGTAGAATCCTCCTGATTAGCTTACAAATACCGCATAGTGATTGAATGTGGGGCATAGAAATCACCAATTCGGAGTCCGGTCATTTTTTTCCGCATGATGATGACACTGGCACGAGCAGGGAAATTTTTTTCCCTGAATACACTGAGGGAAAATGAACTACTTAGTGACATCACAAGCAGCGTGCGGAGGCCTTCGTTGAAGCGACCAATGCATTGCAACGACCGATAACATAAGTCCCAAAGGTTCTCATATAACGAATAAACTGTATGTTTTTGGCTTTCGATATAATGACTTTTCAATATAACATCCATTTTCGATGGGATCCTCATTACGAGCGTCGACTGCATTTCATGTGTTTATTCTCTATTATTATACAAGCGAGAAATAGCGTTGGACTGGGATCTTGCTATTTTACCTCACACCAACTCCGGTCATATATCGCCATACGGCAATTTCCAACGAATGGAGCTGAGTGGGAAATGAAGGCTCCATCCATCAATGGTCGCCCAGCATCTCCTAGAGATAGAAGGTCTGCAGTCTGCTTGTGACGACAGTAAGTAGTACATTTTCCCTCAGAATATTCAGGGGAAAAAAATTCCCTGATCCTGCCAGTATCATCATTATGCGGACAAAAATAATCGGGATCCGAATTGGCGATTTCTATGGCCCACATCCAATCACTATGACTCTTCGCCAAAATAAGAAGGAACGGAATAGGATGCTGTGGTTAAAAAGGCGGCAAACTTTCTAGGTAGTCTGAATGACGTTTATGGCAAACAGTATAGAGGTCTTCTAGGAGGTGCTGGTTCGCCCCAGGCTCGGTAGGTAAAGAACTTGCTTCTGACGTTCTATGGCTGGATTCGAAAGCGTGGACCTTGACGGTATCTTTCAAAGTTTAAGACCAGCATCTTACCACTGAGCCACTCGGGCGTCTGGGACTCTTGCTGTCATCCATCAAATGAAAACTAAAAAAATTGTCAATATTATGTAAGTAATTTGTTACTGGGGGTTGAAACCGGTGTGCAGCATCAAAACGAAAACATATCACATGATACCGTATGTTTATATATTGTTTTGTGCCGCACACCGGTATAAAATTTTATGAGAAATAATACTTTTTTAAGTATTTCTGTTTGCCGCAAGATTTCAGTGATAACTTTTTTTTGCGTCTACGGTGCGTCGAATATTTTAATGGTCTAACTTGAAACTAGTGACCAACAGGATTTTTTGCATCAGGCGAAAAAGGAACGATGGTGTGCGTTTCTCTTTAGATTTTTGAAGATGGCATCAGGGATTCTAACGCAGTAACAAAACCGTGTCCTCTATTATTACACGTGCGAGAAACAGCACCGACGCATAAGTCAGATTACAGTTGTCAAACGAGCAATAGGATATTTTGCGACAAAAGAACCGAGTATTGTATGTATTTTTATTTTCGTAGATGGCAGCAGCTGTTCCAGTGTTACAAATTCTGAAATCATTAGGATCCTTCTGCTGCCAACCAGATCACGGACCCGCCACTCTTTCGGAACGAAGAGATATAAGCAGGTGGTCGAAAAAAGACCTGGAACATGCTGGACAAAAAACTTTAGGATCCAGGTTCAGATCCCGTTGGCGGGACAGTGGTAGTCGGATCACAGAAGTTAAACAGGCAATAAGACATTTTGCGGCAAACTACCGGCTACGGTCTTTCCCATTTTTGTAGATGGCAGAAATTCCTGTATTTGATTTCTATCACTGACACTGCTGAAGGTTTTTTTCTTCTTCTCACCCTACAACAATGCGCTCCCCAATCATGTCTTTCAGAATTTGGCGAAATGTCTCACGGACCTCTGCTCCGGTATTTCATTTATATAGATTATCATTATTTATATTATTGAATAATAAATTTGATTAATGACTACTTCGCCGCACACCATACAACAGACGACCAGTGGATTTTGTTGGAAAATTAAGGCTCCGTCTATCGGTTGTCGCCCTAGGCTCGGTAGGTAAAAGAACTTGATTCTGATGTTTTTTGGCCGGATTCGAACCCGTGGACCTTGACGGTAACCTTTATCATTAATGCCTACAAATTAACGTGGAATCGTTCATGAAATTTCTTCGCCATTGATTCCATCAAAACTATTCTGGAAACCAATCTTTTTCAATATAAACTATGAAATATTTTAAAATTAATTAAATACTAACTTATTTTAATGATGTTTACAGATTTAGAAATCTCTATTACAACTACGAACACTCGGTTCTAATCTATTAAAAGACACTAAAACAATACAAACGATAAGATTATCAGGCATTTTCAGGGGATTTTTATCAATCCATCATACCTTCGACATGTAGGAACACGATTACAATAATCCGGCGTCGTAATATATTAAAAAGATTATTATTAAAAACTAATTGATCACGAATAAATTAACATTTTTTTTTCTTTCATTATTCATGATAAAAAATTACAAGGAGGGAAGGACAAAAAAAAAAACTACTGAACGGAAGGGGGTTGCGCAATATATATGCATATAAAAAGAACAGAGACTAGAGATGAAAACTGGAAAAAAGTTCGACAAGCCATCAATCATCATCACTCATTATGCGCTGGGCGTTGCCTCTTGTTAAAGTCTGATGAATTATATATAAACATGGATGGTGGAGAGCCCCTATACGTACTCTTGATGATTATATCTCTTGAAAATAAGTTCGAAACCTCAAGAATCTAGACGAAAAGTGCAGTTTAATTGAGTGGCTATTAATTAGGCTAGAAATAAATTGGCCAAGGAAAAAATTATTATGGAAAAAAAGAAAATATAGTTGATTGAGCTTTTTTCAATATGGATAATCGGTCATCAACTTTGTTTGAATTAAAAATAAATTTAGCGTGTATATACTCGATCGGCGTTACTGAATTAACTCCCTATTTCAACATCGGCAAAAGCGAATCGATGCATTCAGGAAGACGCACCGATCCTGAATATTATCAACTAGGTAACGAAACGTTACACAGAGAGATAGTAATTAGATACATGCGTGGATTTAGTTGTTGCAATTATCCTGTATTTTACTGAATATTATTATGGGGCATAGTCTGCAAAGCTAACAGAATTTCATACATGTTACGTACGGCATACTGCAAGTGTGACGCGCGTACGTTGTCATATGCTTTCTGTGTGTACGTTCACCCGACCCGCAAGTATGGAGTCCTTGTAAAATTAAGAACATAAAGCTTCTTGAAAAGCCACAGAGGCCCTTTACCAACGAAACGATGGCACGAGCGCCTGTGTTTTATTACGGGAGGCTTCAATTTCTCTGGGTTTGCATTCGTTGGAATGGCGTAGGCTTAGAATCGCCGCAGATCTGAAGACGTGCTACAAACTAGTCCACCAAATGGTTCAACTACAATATGGAGAACATTTCGTCAAGATCAAAGACAAACAAGTTAATCTACGGGGGCATCGCTTCCAAAAAAAAGCATACCAGCGTCAAGGAGTGATTGCTTTTTACCGCGGATACAGATGCCGTGTGGCACGAATATGGAACAGTCTGTCATTCAGAACTTACGCCTCCTACGTAAGATTTTCTTGAAGGTTTCGATCCATCTCCGTATGTGCAAAGTGCTTTCCAGTTCTGACTATTGTTTCTGATTGATTTTATTATTTGTTCATTATTATTTTATTATCCATTATTACTTTATTCGTTGTAAGTGCATTTAATTCCTTCTGGGGATATTTTAAATGAATACATAAATAAAAAAATTGTATCTAAATGAAGGTTAATTTTCTTGAAAACACGTTTTCACTGGGTTCTCACGTACATGTGTTTGCTTATTTCTGACTGGATTTCGTGGATTATCAAGATTCACATTTGCTCCTGAATGTTTTTTCTGTCTATAAATTACAGTGAGGGTCGGTTTTGCGACTAGTACCGTATTTTCTTGAGCGTACAATTTCACGGAGCGAAATACATAGGAGAAAATATTGTAAAACGTCAGAAGAAATAATAATTGGGGGGAAAGGAAACACTTTCCTAATCTTCTGACCTACACATTTCATATTTATATTCTATTACGGGGATTATCAAGCTTTTCCCAGAGTGGTGCCCCCTTTCTCCCTAATCGACGCTTATCCGTTGCTCCCTAAAGCAGTTTAACAAAAGATCGCTTCGAAAAAAAACTTCGTCGGCGCCTTCGCTCCGCGGCTTCTCGACAAAGGCTATCGATGCGCAGTTTGAGAATGCCCTGCTCTATTAGCATCAGATCGGAGTTGAGATGGAACTCCTGCTGCCACCTGTCAAATAAAAGTAAAACCCTCCGTTCTAATTCTCGTTAAGTTAAACTGGTTGTTGGTTTAAAACCGGCGTGCAGCATGGAAATGGATATATGCTACGATAACGTATGTACATCGTTTGTTTTCATGCTGCACATTCATGCGGATTCCATGGATTTTATATCAGATGATGTTCAGACTTTCCATCTCTTCATGCTTGCTGCATAATTTCAGAAATTACTTGTTGGAGTGCTGCACAATGTAAATTTCGTAAAAATTATTCTCATTCGAAACAATGCAGCTTCCAAATCATGCAGTAGCTTTAGGAATTTCACGAAATGTTCCGCAGACCAGCAGTTAACGAACGCTACTATTACTACTAAACCCAGACATGCACCTCGTCCACATTTCCGCGGAACATCTAACGAATTGGTGCATGTTGGAGTGTACGTATTGTGAACCTGACGTGAAGTTGTTTCTGTGTGATGCTTGTTATGCGTTGTGCAGTAATCTGCCATCAGTTTTTCTAACTGTGAGTGTAGAGTGTAATGATTCAATAATTGTAGCGTTGTAGGCCTGTTGCTCTCTGTGGCGAGACTTTGTAGGTGGAGATCATCCAACACCATCAATTGCAGAAGGCCTCCTCGAGAATATCGTGACGCCACTGAAGTAGGTAATTTCACCTATAGCTATAAGATATAGCAGGCCGACGCATGCGCCATCTTTACCCTTTTTTGTAGTAGTATATCCAATTGCTATAGGTGAGATGACCTTTTTCAGTGACGTCACGAGCTTCGCGCGGAGGCCTTTTGCTATAGATGGCGTTGGATCAGGCCACACTTACACTTTGAAGTTGGGAATCACAGAAATCCAACTTCACAGTCGACCACCACTTTGGCGATGCGAGTCCTTCTCTGTGACCACTCGACCACTACAGCGGCAGTTAAAGAACACTGTGCTATAGTCCATTTCAGGTTAACTTTGCAGTGCAGAGAAAGGGAGAGAGTGTGTATTCCTTCGCCGCAAAATATAGCTCCCATATATCGGAGGCTTTTTTACGATGATCATTAGAGCCTGAATTATATGCACTTAAAAAGCGGCAAAATGTGCTCTGAAAATATGCAAATATGCACTTAAAAAGGCTAGAATATGCACTTAAAAAGGCTAAAATAAGCGTTTAAAAAGGCTAAAATAAGCGCTTAAAAGGCTAAAATATGCACGTAAAATGCCAAAATATTCACTTAAAATGCCAAAATATTTACTTAAAAAATGCCAAAAATATGCATTAAAAAATTCCAAATATATATCATTTTTACACACATCCATATCTTTTATGAGCATCTTTTTCTGCCAACTCGTTAAGCAATTTGCCTGTTGTGTTCTTTGTGCTTGTATCCGAAAAATCCTGAAAAAAGTTAAAAATTCGAAAATATGTACCAAAAATGAGAAAATATGCGCTAAAAAAATCACTGCAAAAAAAAAAGCAGATATGCTTTTTAAAACGCATATTTTCTATTTGTCAGTGCATATTCATTTACCTCCTCACATATGCATGTACTGCACATACGCACAAATAATTTCTAAATACACTGCTGGCCACCGTAAATGCAACACCCAGAAGGAAGCATGCAAATAATATGAAATTTACAACATGCATTAGCGGAGGTGAGATATGCAAATGATTAGAGTTTCAGCGCAGACGCACATCACGCGCGCCTGTGGCGCCACTTCAAAGCGCTATTTAAGGCTTGGAGATTTCGACGATTTGAAGTACGGCAATTGTGTTTTTCTTGTGGTTTTTTCAAAAAAACGATAATCTTTTGATCAAGTATCCGAGTTCGACAGAGGAAGGATAGTGGCCTACCGAGATTGTGGATTATCTTTCAGGGAAATCGGTAGTCGTGTTGGACGAAACCAAACAACTGTAATGCGGATATGTGATCGTTGGATGCAGGAGGGTACGACGGACCGACGTGTTCGATCGCATCCACCTCAGTGCACCACTTCACGTGATGACAGGCGTATTGTGCGTATGGCAGTGACGGATCGCTCAGCCACATCATTAACCATAGCACAGCACATTCAGTCTGTACCGCATCATCCAGTGTCTGCGCGTACCATTCGACGCCGTTTACAGCAGAGTGGTCTGTCCGCAAGACGTCCATTGCTTCGTCTACCCTTGACGCAGAACCACGGACGTCTCCGCCGCCAATGGTGCGATGAAAGAAGGATGTGGACGGCACAATGGAATGAAATTGTCTTTACTGACGAGTCACGCTTCTGTCTGCAACACCACGATGGTCGGATTCGAGTCTGGAGACACCGTGGAGAGAGGATGCTGAACAGCTGCGTTATGCACCGCCACACTGGTCCTGCACCGGGTATTATGGTATGGGGCGGTATTGGATATCACTCTCGCACTCCTCTAGTACGCATTGCCGGTACTTTAAAAAACCAGCGCTACATCTCCGAGGTGTTGGAGCCAGTTGTCCTTCCTTACCTTCAGGGCTTGCCCACAGCCATATTTCAACAGGATAATGCGCGACCACACGTGGCACGCATTGTCCAAAGGTTCTTCGTCAATCGCCGAAGTCTCCAAGTCTCTTTGAATCAATGCCGAGGCGTGTGGCAGCGGTGGTCTCCAACAATGGCGGCTACTCTGGCTACTGATTTTCGCAGGAACCACACTTCACAGAAGTCTATAAATTTAATCATTTGATGCTTGGTCAACATGTTATCTACAAAATAAATATTGTTGCGATATCTCTTGTCTTTCTTGGTGTTGCAATTTGGGTGGCCAGCAGTGTACTTTTTATTTGAGCATTTTCAATTTCTAGTTAGTTGTGGCTGTACGAAATAACAGTAAAAAAGAATTTCGGGGCTATTTATCAAATAATTTAACATTTTTGACGCTAACGCTGAAACAGTTGATATTTGAAAAAAAAAAAAAAAATCCTACCTGCGGGGAAAAAAACCCGATGTTATGAAAATATTCTGACCAACATTCATTTGAAAAACTATGAAAAAGTGTGTGTGTGTGCGTGTGATTGAGCACTTCAATAAACCTTCACAAATGTGCACTTATTCTGAAAATTCTTTGATTTTATGCATTTATATGCATTAATGCTGGAAAAGGTCAAAATATGCAAATGCATATATACATACGCATTTGCATATAATCCGGGCTCTAATGATCATTTATGCAGAATATTTAAATTTTTAATTTTAAAAAAATACAGAAAAAATATTGTTGTGAATCGATCTTTATTCGTTTAAGAATTTTAAATTAGAAAAATATTAGTTACCATTATACGTAAGAAATAAATATTATTTTTCTCAGTGAGATTGGCTAGAATCAGCCATACCTTACATTGCGCATTGATACATTGGTTGAAAGGCTTTCGTTGCCATAGCAACGTGTGATGCGGTTCCCCCGTGGCTTCCCCTTCACTGCAAAGTTAACCTGAAACGAACTATAGACAAAATGAGATAAGAGAAATTATTTCGTTTCAGTGTGGATGAGTGTTGCAAATCTTAAGCTCTATAGCATTATCTAATGCCCACGTCGATACATTTTATGCATTCCATTTAATTATAATATGCAAATAAAATATTTTTTTTTAATTTAATTTTCATATTTTCAATGCAATATTGCTGATTTCGGAATATTCTTCCGCCACACTGTGCAACGCGTATGAATAACATGTTTACTGCCAGTCGAATCCGTAAACAAAATCGTTCCGTTGGAATCTGTTGTATTGAACTCTACCGTTACTCGTGGTATGAAAAATGGGAAATGATCTTGCGATCGCTGAGCATTTTTCTCTCTACGGTGAATTTAGTGGAACTGAATGGATTGGTTTTCGATACTTTCGGGTTAGTATCGTGGAGTCAACTATACGGGTAGTTTCTCTGTGAAATTAAAAGCAAGTCAAGCAGTAGCTGCATGGACTGTAAGGAAATGCTCTGTCTTTTCATTGTTTCCCTTGTAGCGTTATTGATTAAAGTACTATATTTTCCAACAGGGATGCATAACCATTTCAGTTCGCGGGCCAGATATGCGGTAATTCTGCCGCTCGTGTACCTGAAACTTGTATATATGATGGGTGGGAGACTCGTATTTTACGGGACATTCCCGTTATTTTGACCGTCTCAATTTTCTTATAAAATGTCCCGTTTTTCCCCCCTATTTTCAACAATGGTTACTTGAATATTTGAAATCAAGAATTGAGATTATTTTCACGACTTATAGTCCTAATTATCATGATATAATTTCTATCCTAATTACTTAGAGTCTTTTCGAAATCCTTTCTTTTGAGGTCACCGGTGGGACAAAAAAAAACCATCCGTAAAATAAGGGTGACCGTTAATCAGGGGTTTCAAGTGCATACTTTTACTATATGAGGGGAAATTATTATTTGGCTGTTAAACAGGAGTGATCGAATCTGAAGGGTGTCCGTTAAGTGGGGTTTTACTGTACGTACCTTTTGTACAGTATACCTACAAATATGTGAAATTAATACATGTTTTTTTAACATTTTTACCCATTCCCACTTTTGCAGTAGCTTTTAATTTCCGCCCTTAGGTATTTTTCAACAATTTCAACGACAGATGGCAACTTAACTTGCCTTTAAAAATTTTTTGCGACATTTGGCGGTGCTCCTTATAAACCTCGATTTTTCGTATCTTTATGAAGGAAATATGGTCAGCCTAGGCATTTAATGCGTTGAGTGTATATTGATGCTTTTCCTATCTGAACTACTTTCGGGCGCCGGATAGTAAACCTTGAAGGGATGCATTCGGCCTACGGACTGGAGGTTGGGCACCTCGTGTTTCACACGATATAAATTATGAATAACAGAAACATACTTATAATCCACATATATGTTTTGATTCAATAAAATTACACAATAATAACGTCAGTGAAATAAGGAAGGTAAATAAAAGTAATCAAATAAACAAACCACAAAGAAGCACTATGCGGTCCTAGTGGCTATATCACATACCAATGTGAAAAAATAAATCTTTGAAAAATACACTGCTGGCCACCGTAAATGCAACACCCTGAAGGAAGCATGCAAATAATATGAAATTTACAACATGCATTAGCGGAGGTGAGATATGCAAATGATTAGAATTTCAGCGCAGACGCACATCACGCGCGCCTGTGGCGCCACTTCAAAGCGCTATTTAAGGCTTGGAGATTTCGACGATTTGAAGTACGGCAATTGTGTTTTTCTTGTGGTTTTTTCAAAAAAAGATCAATTATGCCTCTCAGAAAACAGCGATCATCTTTTGATCAAGTATCTGAGTTCGACAGAGGAAGGATAGTGGCCTACCGAGATTGTGGATTATCTTTCAGGGAAATCGGTAGTCGTGTTGTACGAAACCAAACAACTGTAATGCGGATATGTGATCGTTGGATGCAGGAGGGTACGACGGACCGACGTGTTCGATCGCATCCACCTCAGTGCACCACTTCACGTGATGACAGGCGTATTGTGCGTATGGCAGTGACGGATCGCTCAGCCACATCACGAACCATAGCACAGCACATTCAGTCTGTACCGCATCATCCAGTGTCTGCGCGTACCATTCGACGCCGTTTACAGCAGAGTGGTCTGTTCGTAAGACGTCCATTTCTTCGTCTACCATTGACGCAGAACCACGGACGTCTCCGCCGCCAGTGGTGTGATGAAAGAAGGATGTGGACGGCACAATGGAATGAAATTGTCTTTACTGACGAGTCACGCTTCTGTCTGCAACACCACGATGGTCGGATTCGAGTCTGGAGACACCGTGGAGAGAGGATGCTGAACAGCTGCGTTATGCACCCCCACACTGGCCCTGCACCGGGTATTATGGTATGGGGCGGTATTGGATATCACTCTCGCACTCCTCTAGTACGCATTGCCGGTACTTTAAAAAGCCAGCGCTACATCTCCGAGGTGTTGGAGCCAGTTGTCCTTCCTTACCTTCAGGGCTTGCCCACAGCCATATTTCAACAGGATAATGCGCGACCACACGTGGCACGCATTGTCCAAAGGTTCTTCGTCAATCGCCAGATTGAATTGCTTCCCTGGCCAGCTCGCTCTCCGGATCTTTCGCCGATAGAAAACATGTGGTCCATGGTTGCTCAACGATTGACCCAGATTACATCCCCAGCTGCCACACCAGATCAACTTTGGCAACGCGTGGAAGCTGCTTGGTCTGCTGTACCCCAAGAACACATCCAAAGTCTCTTTGAATCAATGCCGAGGCGTGTGGCAGCGGTGATCTCCAACAATGGCGGCTACTCTGGCTACTGATTTTGGCAGGAACCACACTTCACAGAAGTCTATAAATTTAATCATTTGATGCTTGGTCAACATGTTATCTACAAAATAAATATTGTTGCGATATCTCTTGTCTTTCTTGGTGTTGCAATTTGGGTGGCCAGCAGTGTATTTGTTTTCTTAGTTCGAGACTATGTAGAGAATTCTATTACAGTAGGCTCTGGTCTATACGGCCTGATGTGGCGGAAGGCTACGCCGAATAAGCCGGAGTTATATAAATACACTTTTCCTACCCCAACCATTCATTAAAAACACCCTTTTTATACCAAAACTCGCTCTTATTCAAATTTTTTGACCTATAATACAGACGAGTATTTAGTAAATGCTTGTTATGTGCTGAATTGTACGTTTCAAAAATTTTATTACAGAATAAATGGGTCAAGCATAAAAATATTTGGACACACGTTTTAGGGTAAATTATATTATGTTTATCTTGTAGGAAACATAAAACCATCTACACTGTGCAGTATGAATGCGTACGCTTTCAAAATAAGCAAGCCCTTAACGTAGAACGTAGGGGTTTGTTTCTTACAAAAATTGTTTTAACCTATTTGACTGTTAAATGCAAATGTCAAAACGCAGTTTTTAGTTGTTTTTTTTTTTTGAAAAGTCCTTCATGGAGAGAGATATGACTGCTTCTCCCTTATAATACTATTCTGTGACGCAATCTCCCTCCACTTACACTCTAACCCGCGCTAGAAACCGGATTTGATGTGTGGCTAGCACAAGGCGGCAGATTTAAATGGTCGATTTTGCGTATCCACCCCCAAAATCGGTTTTGTGCAGCTTTGGAATCTCGGAGAGTTATTATGTATGGGATTTTATGTAGGCCGGGTAGTACGGAGACCAGATAGTCAAAAGCCGGATAGCCGAGAGTCTATTGCATTAGGGAAAAAATCATTTTATATATAAAAAATTCTATGAAAATTGTGTACTAGAAATTTCAGATATTGAGCGATTTGTCTCATTTGATAGTTAACCAATATGCAAATTTAAGTAAAATTTACTATGTATGTAGTTAGGTATATCATAATATACTATGTGCATCATAATTTGTTGTAGCTTTCGATTGTAGCTATGGGGCATTCAAGTATTACGTCAGCATCAAGGGAGGGGGGATTTCGGATTTGCTGACTTTTGATGACAAGGGGGGAGGGGGGTTTGAAGGTTGCTTAGGTCATCAACCACCCCTTTTTAAAGATATGAAATATTCTAAGCTGCTGACGAAATCTTGCTGACAAGTGGGGGGGGGGCAAAAATGGCTGAAAATCTGCTTACGTAATACTTGAATGGACCCTATCGTTATAAAATATTTTTGTATATTGTAACAATAGCTATTGTATAAAATAGTTTCGTTAACTATTGTTGCCAACAAAATCTGTTCCACATGATCTGTCAGCATGACTCGTGGAAGGATTCTTTTCATCCCTTTGAGTCAAAAAGTTTATGTTCATGTTTTGTATAGTCCATTGTGTTTTTCGTTTGTTTGCTTTGTTAAATAAAATAAAAACAAAACGCAATATTTTACCAAAGCCAATCTGAACAAAGTACCAAGAACTAACTCCTAGTAAGAAACGTTAATCCGCGAGAAATCAGCTAAGTATGGAGAGGGGGCAAAAGAAGATGGGGGGAAGCGATCGGTCTTGAGAGCTAATTTCAAGACCATCAGTTGATTAAAACAAAGTGTGTGAGTGCCTTGAAAAGAGCCTCCCACAGTATCTAACGGAGAGTTAAAGCGCTAGAGCTTGACCGCAGATCTTTTCCCATCAAGCAACTTCCACGCTTGTAAAAGCAAGGCGGAGTAGTAGATGCTTTTAATTGCCCAATAAATTCCCCCCTTTTCACAGGCTTAATGACTTAGGCCATTAACACTTCGGATATAGCCAATTAAATGAAATAGGAAATCATCACGATAACATGCATCGAGAACAAATCGCAGTCGGGAAGGAGGGGTCCCCCTTGCAAACCGATTCCAAAAGTCAGTTAATGGAAATTTTCCCGCAGAATCGAACATTATAAGAAGAGACCGAATTCCATTTTACACAGCGTCTCTTTCTCCTCCTCCTCCTCTTCGACTTGGACGTGCAAAACACTTACACAAACATTCCTATTTAAATTAGCCGCTGGTGGTGTTCGGGAGCAGCCCTAAATGATGAGCGATGCCGATCATGGAAGTGGAGAAATAACAGATCATGGAAAAAGAAACTCGGAAAGACAGCAAAAAAAAAAACATAACATTTCAGAAACAGCTCTTTTATAATTAAAATTGTGTCTTCTTAATGAATGGAGGTCGAAAACAAGCACCAGATTGTCTCTGATTCGACTACTAATTTCCTTCGAAAGCGTATGAATTCATATGAGAAGAGACTATATGTGGCGACTGATCATGTTTAACATGCTCTCATTACGAATAAACGAGTTTAAATTATCATTAGTATTAGATATGAATTATCTGGGATCGATTTTAGTTTATGTGAGCATCTAAAAGAAGTGAAATGACAATATCTATACATAAGAATTGCGCAATAAATAAGGGATTGATGAGATAAAGTTACGGGTCGTCATATGTTACGGTAAATGCGATAAATGCCATTATTATGCATACTTACCCTCATCTTGGTAGGTTTGATAAATTTATCACATTTACCGACGAATATGCATAATACTCAAGCGTCGTTGGTAAATTTGATTAATACAGTAAAACTTCGATTAACCGTCACTCGTTTAACAGTAAGTTTCTGTTATATATCCGTCATAGTCTGAACAAATACCGAAAAACAATAGATATTAACGTTCAAAAATATCGTATAACTGCTATTGTCTGTGCAAATGCCACCAGCAATCATACAAATACAAAGCCACAACACGCTACTTACACATGCGTTACTTCTGCTTGTAATTGGTAAATCCAAAAAATCACGTGCTTTCAAAAATTTAAATTTGAACGCATTGCCTGTGAACTATTATGCCCAAAAAAAGTGCTTGGATGGACCAAACAGTTCTTTTTAAGAATGGTTCCACAAAGTTTTCGTGCCCAAGTTAGAGCACATAATATGGCTGAAAAGAAATTGCCGCAGGAAGCAATGATGAATGGATAATTCCCCGACACACGTCTTCTAAACTCGAAAGGGATGATCACCATCATCAGATGATGGCGAAATAGCATGCCTCTTACTCCCAGCGAATACAACTTCACTTATCCAGCCTATGGACTAGGGCATAATTGAAGATATGAAGCAACATTACAGAAAAGCTTTTGTGGAAGGCTTGCTTTCATCTGATGATGCCATCACTGTCAGAGAATTTTGTAAAAGATACAACATAAAACGCTATACAAAGGTTTTCGACAACTGGCTGGTGCGAAGATATAGCTTGGACAGAGAGAAAATTCAATTGCTGCTGCAGGGAATCAAACCCAAGTCCTTTCACTTTCCGGGTGAATGCCGTAGACCACTAGACTACAGAGGCAACGAATATCTGAATCTTTCGTTGGAGCTCGTGTACACTGAACGGGACCGTACATGAACGGTCGACAACAGGTTACAAACTCAAAGCTATGTACGGTCCCGTTCAGTGCACACGATTTGATTTTGATTTGAACTGAACGGTAATTATGCATACTTATCAATCGTCTTTTTTGATAATTTATTTATTTGTCTTGTTTTGTACAGCATAAAATACAGACAACCAAGAAAAACAATCAAGGATATCTAAGATCCCATACTGGTTGTTGCAGAAAAGTTACATTGCGTTACAATAAGTTGCAGTAAGTTTACAAAGGTTCTATAACACTTGTTACCACACACAGACGTGCGCGCATGCACACACACAAATAAACAAAACGAAAAGGGAAGAAAAAATAGCAAAATCTAAAAAAATATAACAATAAATCTTGGTAAGTTCATAACTTTTACCGGCAAATATGCATTATACCTAGGCGTCGTTGGTAAATTTCATAAATACTTGAAATTTATCACTTTTATCTGTGATTATGCATGGTACCCTAGTTACCTATGTTACTGGCGTGTTGGTGGTAGCGACCGAGTGGAGTGGTGGTAAGATGCTCGTCTACCATCATGAAGGTTGCTGTCACGGTCCCAGGTTCAAACCTGAGGGAGGATATAGATAAGATATTTTTTCCGAACGAGATTGAGGCTACCACCGTAATCATTTCTAACCCATCTCATTAATGGCAATAAATTGCAATATAGTGATACGGCCGAAGTTGGTGTTTGGTGAAACAGTATAATTTTTGAACTTTCACAAATTTGAAAAATATTCCAAACGAGTCTAGTATGTGTGATGAATATAGTTGGACCACGATATAATGATAGCATTTCACGATCGTACCCCGATATAATCAATAATATCATGTATGAATTATCATGTATAATATATCATATAGAGCTAATCATAATGTTCAACAATGACGCGACGCTTGGGTATTATGCATAATCATTAGTGAAAGTTACAAAATTTTTTTATTTATTTAATTTTCCAACGGCGCTCAAGTACTATACGTAATCGCCAGTGAATGGCGATTTATCAAACTTTCCAAAATGCTTGGCGATTATGGATAATAACCGGATTATCAGATTCACCTTAACATCTACATGGCAATGGAAACCTTACGTAAGCGCCAGTGACAAGAAAATTCTGAAATGAGCTGTTAATCGCACATCTTGCAATTTATAGTGATTTGTTTTTGTGCACCGCTCTCTATCGACAAAAAACTGAACTAATTTTATTTTTTGTACCAAAAAAAATCCCCCATCGTGACAATAACTTTCTCGCTAACCACATTCAAATTTCTCAACTCCTTTAATTTTCATGAATTTTTAAAATAATTACAAATTTGTTTGCTTCCCCCCCCCCCACCCCACCCCTACCTATTTCAAATTATGAGAAATCGAAAAATAGGAAAAACGATCAAATTAGCATAAATTTGAGACTTTCGTTTCAGGTAATGAATGAATATTTCGTTCATGAAATTAAAATATATATTCAAAATTACGAGAAAATTCTTCCAACATAGTGATGAATAATGAGAGGAAACAGCGAAGTTATAATTTTAATGAAGCTACAGTATATTTCTGAAATAATAAGAATAATTATCAAGAAAAATTACTAAAAATAATCACTTTTGAATCGATATTCAATACTGTTATTGCGATCATTACTCGGAATCTATCAGGTTATACAATTATGTTTTGAGTAAGGAAATCGAAATAAATCCTTTTCATAATATTGGATGAAAAAAATCAAATTATGTGGCATTTGTTTCTCAAAATAATTTGTTTTTATCCATAATGTTCGGCCCCAGTATCTACCCGTAGCGGGTCGCCACACATGCGAATCGCCTTGTGGCACAAAGCCCAAACAATCAGATAGTTGTGGCATAAATGTTTTAAATGCCCAAGTGGACATCCATCCAGTTGTTGGCAACCATTTCCTTACTCGTAAATATCAAGGCCAGAAGAAATGTTACTCGTGGAATTCTTTTCCGACGTGTACAATTTCCGCGGGCCTCTCATTCCTTATCATTGGTCTCACTCAATAAGGCAGGGATCTTACACTTTTCGGACACCGCGGGCCAAATTGAAAGTTCTCGCGAAGCCCGCAGGCTACCAACTAATGAAATTTAGTGGCATCTTAAAAGGGGATAATGGGGGGGGGGGCTTTTCTGAAAAATATTTAGATTAATTACTAATCAGATTAATTAATTCTGATTTTTATCTGGAATTGTTTTAAATAATTCTGTAATTAATTATTGCTGTAGTTCTAAAACAAAATTATTCTCCTCAATATATCTTGAAATCATTTCTTTCAATGATTATGCAATTACTATTTTATTGATTGTGAAATAATTTCTATCAGAAATTACGAATTTATTTCTACCATTGAATTGTAAATTACTAATTCTGCAATTATTTGCTTCAAAGAATCTTAAATTATTATTTTTTCGCTAATTCTGCAATTATTTGCTTCAAAGAATCTTAAATTATTATTTTTTCGCTAATTCTGCAATTATTTGCTTCAAAGAATCTTAAATTATATTTTTCAGTAATTCTGAATTTTCATCAATTATGGAATTATTTGTTTCATTAATTCTGAGTCTTCATCATTTTTGGAATAATTTGTGTTTCATTAATTCTGAGTCTTCATCATTTTTGGAATAATTTGTGTTTCATTAATTCTGAGTCTTCATCATTTTTGGAATAATTTGTGTTTCATTAATTCTGAGTCTTCATCATTTTTGGAATAATTTATGTTTCATTAATTCTGAGTCTTCATCATTTTTGGAATAATTTGTGTTTCATTAATTCTGAGTCTTCATCATTTTTGGAATAATTTGTGTTTCATTTATTCTAGAAATAAATTTGTTTCATTAATTCTAGAAATTAATCATTTTTCAATATTTTCAACCATTTCCTGAAAATGATCGGTGGGCCACAACAAAGAGTTCCGAGGACCAAATGTGGCCGGCGAGCCCTGAGTTAAGGACCCTTGGGATAAGGCAATTCATTCGACATGGGGCTCCAAGTGCCAAAATCGAGGAGAAACTTGATTCCAAAAAATTTCTAACATCGTGTAAATGCATTAAAATACGACCAGTGGATTGAAAAAAAAAATGTAACAAAATATTTCAAAAGGTTTTGGATAATCATTTTATCAGACTTTCTGAAAAATCAGAAGAAAAATGTATAGGAAACAAGAATTCTTGTTAAATTTTCTTAGAAACGAAAAGATATCATACATGATGAATGATTTTTCATTTTATAAAATATGCCATATCGAAATCACAGGAAAAGGAAATGAATAGTGAATTTCCAATACAATTTCTGATCCTTCGATACATTGGTTCAAAATGGTATAAAGGTAGGTCTGAATATTAGAAAGAGCTGACTTCGATCGCGTAGTATGTCTATGTCAGACCTTATCCATGTATGGCTCTTGAAATCTCACAAAAAAAAATTCTTGTTTCATTTTATAAAAGTTGAGTTTCAGTTATGTTGCTCTCGAGATAGTCTCTTATATTCAAAAGATGGGATTTCAAATTGGCTGCTTCAACTTCGGGGAAATGCGATCTTGATTCTTCTTCTTTTTTTTTTTTTGTTATTATGTATCCCCATCTCTGGACGAAAGCTGAATAAGATCAGAAAAACGAGAGGCAGACATTGTGAATGTATGTTGTAGACATTTTGCTACATAGTTCTGAAAATCCTTTTGCGGGAGACATGAAAGAATATGGAAAGACGGAGATGCGTCAACGATTCCAGCATCCGATTAAACGAGGTATTCGATTACGCAAGGAAAACAATTCAATTGTCGTTTCAAACCGTTAGCATAGCTTGTGAATTGAAAAGTGATGAATGATCAATATAAATAATGCTTCTGGAATAAATCAAATTAATTAAATATAAAATAATGCTTGAATCACAGAATCCCTTGTTTCATTGACTACTTGGTCATTGTTTTTTAGGAACGCAACCTTAGCTAATGTTTCGTGCAAAATACACTAACGCTCAAAAGGTAAGCAACAAAATAAAAAGTGCTTATAAGAGTAAATGTTTTAATTATTAAGACTAATAAAGCATTATTAAGATTCTATGGTGAAATTACAAAGAAATAGAATCTTGTATTAACAAGTGGAGAGGTCATTTTTCTATATGCATGTTGGCCATCTGGTGGCCATATGTCATTCACGAGGTATTAGTTGATTGCTGACGCCGTACATGTACGGAGCCTTTCAACATATACACTATCTGCCAATAAGTATTTGGACACCTGTGATAGAAAAGAAAAACTAACTTTATTCAAAATCAATAGTTGTTAGAGCCTCCACGAGAGGCGTGAACCCTCCGGGGCATATTTTCCACAAGTCCTTGTGTGACGGCTAGTGGTATTTTCTTCCACTCGGCTTGGAGAAGACATGTCAGTTCCTTCACCGATTTTGGACGGGTAGGGCACCCCTTAATTCGGCCATCCAACTCGTCCCAGAGGTTCTCGATAGGGTTCAGGTCTGGGCTCTGGGCAGGCCAGTCCATTCGATGAACCCCATTGGCACCATAAAAAACCTGGGTTAACCTCGCAGTATGACAGCTGGCATTGTCGTCCTGGAAGTAACAGGGGTCCACACCGTAAAACTGCCACAACGTAGGAAGCACATTGCCATCCAAAATAGTGCAGTAGGCATCGGCGTTGAGCTTACCACGAATGGGGACTAAGGGTCCCAGTCCATACTAGGAGAAACACCCCCAGACCATAATTCCACCTCCGCCGAACTTGACTGTTGGCACAATGCATTCTGGCAGGAGACGTTCTCCAGGCAGACGCCAGACCCTGCCATCCGAACGGTAGAGGGTGAACCTTGATTCGTCGCTCCAAAGAACCCGTTTCGACTGATCTACGGTCCAATTTCGATGTGCTTTGCACCACATTAACCGAGCAACGCGGTTGAACTTTGTGATCAAAGGCTTATTGGCAGCAGCACGACCATGAAAACCAATCAGATGTGCTTCTTTACAGATGGTATTCATTGAAACAATACTCCCGGATGCCTGTTGAAACCCCTCGCGGATGAGGGCCATCGGTTGGGTGCGGTTCTTCCGAATTTCTCTGGACAGCACCCGTCGGTCTCTATCTCCCAGTTTCGTTGGTCTCCCGACTCGGGGCAAATTCCGACAATCATAGTTCACCTTCCACTTCTTAATCACATAGGCCACTGTCGATTTTGGGTACTTCAGCTCGCTAGATATGTCCCTTAAGGATCGGTCATTTTTGTGATACCCGATAATTATACCTTTCTCGAAATCAGAGAGCTCCGAACAGCGCGGCATCTTGCATGCGACTAATTCCGATGTTGTTTCCTACACGATATATACCGGCGGAGGGCGTAACGTATCTCAGGACCGCAGATATCGTCATTTGCATAGGTGTCCAAATACTTATTGGTAGATAGTGTATATATATACGCTCCAAGGTTGAAATATTCTATATGCTTCCATAGATTAGATGGTAGAGCACTCGTCCGGCAAGGGAGAGACCGGGGTTCGAGTTTGAGTCCCCGTGAGGGCAGAGATGAATTTTCTTCCTTGTAATCTTCATCTCCACAAATAACCAGTCTTTCATTGAAATCTTGTGTTAACAAGTGGAGAGGACATTTCTATATGAATATATTGATCCACAAAAAGTTTAGTGGAGAAGGTCTAAGAAGGAAGACTGACAATGTGAACATAATTCAAAATAGCCTGTATTGTTACTGTACAGATCTGTGGTGGTGTGTTGTATTTCTGATGACTAGCCATATGTGAATGAATTATCTGATGTACTAATTTTTGATTCGTATTAATGTCTCAGAAATGTTTAGAAATTGTGGAATGTATATGAGATGCACATATTTACTATTTTATTTTGCATTTTAAACACCTGAAAATATGTTTCACCTTTTACGGTTGGAAATCATGTAGGATATGCACCGAGCCATCACACGGTTAGTTAATTCACGGAGAAAGTCGTCCAATACGAGATATATCCGCGTTATGGGGGTAATCGGGAATGAAAGCGATAGGGAGTTGCTCCAGACCAACTTAAACAGGATTGCAGCATGCGCAAATGAATGGAGCATGACGTTTAGCGTTGATAAGTGCATGGTCGCTCATTTTGGTTAGAACGACCCACGGTTCTCTTACGAGGTGAATGGTGTCACTATCCCGGATGCAACTAGGGTCACCGATTTGGGAATTCTCATTGACGAGCGACTTAGGTTTTCTGAAGATTGTTCAGCGGTGGTCAAAAAATCGAATAGAATGCTTGGTCTCATTTTCAAAAAGGTCTCTTCGCGTTCTCCTAAAGTCATTCTTCCGCTTTTTCGAGGATTAGTTCGTCCTGGACTGGAGTATGCTGTAAGGTTTTGGAGACCATACCTACAGAGGGACATAGGATTGGTTGAAGGGGTGCAGAGAAGAGCTACGCGTGTCCTTGTTGGCGCACAGGGCTTGAGTTATAAAGAGAGACTTCATTTTTTGAATATGTTTACATTGGATGAACGTAGGTGTCGAGGAGATATGACCGAAGTGTTCAAAATTTTCAATGGGATGGATAGGATGGACCATGAACTTTTAGTACACCGCCAATCGACTGCTTTTACAAAAGGACACCAGTACCGATTGGTGAGGGACAATGCAAGGTTATGGTGTCACAGGGAAGTTTTCTCTAATAGGGTTGTTAATAAATGGAATAGCTTACCCCCGGAGGTAGTAAATTGTAACACAATTGACACGTTTAAAAAGAAATACGATGAACATGTTGGGGTAAATCGAGAAGCTATCCATTCTTAGAATAAGACAACCATAAGCATTCTTTATGGGCATTGTACGATATTTTATCATGTGTATATATTGTTTATAATTTGTGTTAATTGCATTTTTAATTGGGTTGCTGTTTTTTTTTTAAATATATGACATACATATTTTTATGGCCACTTTTATGGCCTTATCTTTTTATCAGCCACCTCGTTGGGCATTTTGCCTGTTGTGGCGTTGTATTTGTATTTGTGTGTTGGATGCGTAGGTTGGGCAACGTTGATCCATACCGATAATAAGATTTTCAATGATTCACCTTACTGTATCAGGGTCCATTTAAGCGAAAGACTTGTTCGCAGTGCAGCGAGGCTTTGGGAAGGGCCATGGAGAGCAGCTGAATGTTTTCGATGGATGTCTAATTCTCTACTGGGTTCAAGTCAAAAGAAATAGGCGGCTATCCAATACGAGTGAGCGTTTCGGATTGAACGTAATGCTCGACAACACAAAGAGTGTTAAATTTTGCATTATCGTCCACAAACATGGCTTCAGGTCCTGTAACAGAAAGAAATGGTGCGATGTCATCTCGATAGTGCACTACCGTCTCTGAACCTCTTGTGGGGACATGAAGGTCAGTGCAGGCGTCAATAGGAATTTCTGTCTAGGACATCATACCGTTACAATGGAGAATTATCAGTTTATTGCTTAACTTTTGAGCATGAGTATATTTCTCACAAACTGTATCATCTACCTACCGAACTTGATGGCCTGTGCAATTTCTTGTATGTCAAATTGTTTCTTTGCTGCCATTTGTGTAACCATCTTTATGAAGCAAAAAAATTTTAACAGTTCCCAAAACCACTGGTGACTTTCTCTGCTTTTCACCTAATCGTGGCGAAATTAATTAATGCGTTTTAACATTAAAGAATTATAACATTTTTTACAATTAACATTTAAACAATGCTATACAAATAAGTCGAAACCGTCAAAATGAGATTTTGCTCTTTCGTTTTCTGATCAAGCTTTCGTTCTTTTGTCAAAAAATCTTCAATTTCATCAGAATTTTCCGTAATGAGCTTGAGAAATTCCCTACTCACCGACGATTTCAGTTTGAGTTTCTTTTTGTTTCTCATCTCATCCAAAACTTTAAATTTGTTACACAAACTAAAAAATCCTCTTTCTTTCATTTTTCTAATTTCAAGGCATTGTATGAAGCCATGGCGTTTGTTTAGATTTTTTAAATTTTTTACTTTTAACAGGGAAATCAGTGCCGTTCTATGGAATAAATGAAGAACAAGAATAAAGTAGAATAATTAAATATACCGGAGATAGATTGAACAATTCCAGGCCAGAACCAACTTTTAACTCGAAGGTTTTTAATGGATCTTAACTTGTTACATAGTTTTCATGATTGTTTAAATGTTTTATCTAATAAAAATGTTATGTGCATTGTAGGTATTTATATTTATAGTTGTCGTGTGAATTCCAATAATATTCGATTGAGCAGGGGAATTTTTTTTATATATAGTCTCATCTACGGCACCCCATTATACGAATGAAGGTTCAAGATTCAAGGAAATTTCTTTTTTGCAATTATTGCATTAAGCGAGGATCTTTAATGTTATCCCGCGTGTAGCTTGAGGTATCCGAATATGTTGAAAACATCATTATAGAAGACAAGAAGTTTTGTTTTTCTTGTAAAATCCCTGTTTGTTGTGATTCCAATACCAGGCCTTATTTTGTTTATATGAGGCTTAGAATCGAAGTTACGTCCAATTTTAGCATTGTGTTTTTACATTCAAGTAATGCGTAAATAAAAGCTTTAAACATGTTTTACGAAGAATGCTATTTCTCTGACATTTTACCTGTGTTTGAAACATGATTTCTAAAAACCTATTTATTGTATCATTACGAAATTTTGAAATAATATTCTGCTCTATAATTTTGAGGTCGTGAACCAAGAAATCTAAGGTCTATCACATACATTTGTCTAATTACAGTGTTTTATAGACGATTTGTAACATGGAAATTGAAAAAAAAAACGCACTTACATTAACAGATTTGAGGGTAGCTTATGAACGTATCATACAATTCTTTAAATTTTTGCTTACAGCCAGCACCATAACTATCTGAATATACTGTAAAAATAACTAAAGATGTGCCATACGTAGAATATTTTGTAATCGAGTTTCCAATATTACACGAAGTTTGCTTGAAATTTCACATAAAAAAGAACTTTCCATAGAAAATGACTTAGGTAGTCCAAAATTTATTACTGTTTCCACCATTTTGAGACACTCTTTCTATCTTCTAAATTTCACTCCAGAACCATTTTGTAGAAAAGTGCTTTCGAACGTAGCCGGATATTTAAAGTGCTCTGGGAATGTGACACGGGTCACGTTAATGATCTGTAAATATGCCACCGGTCGCTTAAGTGTTATTCGTGACTAATTATAATCTATGCAGTCATCTCATGAATCATGCTAAGTGCTCAATCATCCTAACACTGTGTGAATTAGGTTATTAATTTATTAACATTTTTCACAAATGGTAGATTATCGTGTACTTTGAAAGTAACAGATTTTGTATCTTGAAGAAGATAAAAACTTGAAATTTTCTTAGTTTATCTTTGAATACTCAACTGACATAAACTGCTAATACTTCTTTTGCATTCAAATATAACTTGTATTTTAAATTTTAGTTCTCAACTTCTCTCTTACAAAAACTTCAGCTATCCCTCATTTTTTCTTTTTCATCCACATTTGATTATTTCTTAGTCAAATTCGTTGGAAAAAACAGAAAGTGTGGGTTGCGTGCAAAAACAAAAAACTTTTATCGAGTGAATTACCTTACGAGGAAGATGAGTTAGAAATTATTTTATTACCCATCAGTGTGAGATATAGCAAATGTTTATATCACGGACGTTGTGTCTCTACTGTTGTCATCTAGCGTCAATTTCCATGGTCAATATAGTGTATATACCATTATTCTCTCTCTCGAACGGGAGCTATATAGGTCTGAGTAGTTTCAGTATTCTGACACTGCCCAGACCTATGCAGCGCCCGTTCTGATGGAGGTATTCCATCGAAACTTGGTATATACGCTATATGGACCATTGAAAACAGGAAAATTCAATTAAAAAGTGCCACTTATCAACTTTCTTCCTTTATTTTCTTTCAAACCGAGCACAACTCAGGTCTATCCCCATCTATGGGTGATTTACTACCTAGTGAGTTGTGCCGGAAGTGTGACTGTGTGTGTACCTAACAGTCTGAGTGCGTATGTAGTAGTGTGTTTGATTTTTCAGTGTCGCCATCTATATTTCAGAAGTGCAATGAGTGATGTGTTGTGATTCAATTACGTGTTTATACTATTTCTAGGTCTACTGCTCTCTGTGGCGAGACTTTTTAAAGATGAGATCGGCTCGCATTCGCGCGATGAAGTTGGGAACCACAGAAAACCAACTTCACCACCACTGTGGGGTTCGAACCCGAGAACTCGCGACGTGAGTCTGTCACTATGACCACTCGACCACCACAGCGGCTACTTATAGACTGGTGGTCAGAAACTGACCTATTGTTTCATTGCATAAAACTCTCTCGCACGGTCTCATTAAGATATCCTGAAAATTTGGCTGTGTTCCGATGAATCAAAAACTACTCGGAGTATGGGAACGTTAATTTTAATCGTCATGCATAACGTACAATAAAATTATACATTCTATGTGCCTCAGTTGTTCTTAACTTTCTTCCGTTCGTTACCCCTAGCGTAATAAGAATTGCCTCCGCGTACCTCATTGATCGATGCGTTTACTATTTGTCACAAAATTTAGTTTTGTGTAATTCATTCTCTATTAATCAACTTCTACAAATTCTTTTACGTACCATTAAAGTCCCTTTTTAATTACGGTTTGTAGTTGGTTTTGGTTTCCTTTTTGAATAATTAATTCAGAAACTAAACTTAAAAAAAAGTTTTATTTTTTGAATTTGGGAGAAAAGGATTCAATGAATTGTTTCCCATTCATCCAGCCAAAACAACAACACAAACATGTTTTTATGACACTTGATTAAATCTTTTTGACGTTTTTTCTGAGTCATGCTCAAATCTAAGCGCAACATGCTGATAACACGAGGTACAAATGTAAACAGACCGCGAAATATTGTAGTGTATAATATGTAGTGTTAATTATATTTTTCCTCAATTGAAATCAAAAGCAAATAGATCGCTAACCGAAAAAGAAACTTTTGCAGCGTGAATTTCGCGATTCATTTCAGAGTTAAAAAGAAAAAGCTAGTTTGTTTCATATTTTTCAAAGAATTTAATTAATTTAATTTATTTTTCAATACAATTTGCTGAATAATCAGTCGGTATCTTATGTTACAAAATCAAGGACATAAAGCTCCTCGAAAAGTCACAGAGGTCGTTTACTAAACGAATAGCAGGCATGAGCGGTTTGTCTTATTGCCAGAGACTTCAATTTCTGGGTTTGCACTCGCTGGAATGGCGTAAAATCGCTTCAGATCTGGAGATGTGCTACAAACTAGTCCACCAAATTGTTTATCTACCGTCGAGAGAACCTTTCTTCGAGATAATAGGCAGGCGCGTTAGCCTACGGAGGCATCGCTTCCAAATAATAATACCAACGGCTTGAAGGGATTGCTTTTTCCACGGATATAGATGCCGTGTGGCGAGAATATGGAATAGTCTGCCATCAGAACTTGTATGCGCCTCCTACGCAAGATTTGCTTCCACTGTCGAGGATTTCGACCTAACTCCGTATGCGAAGTGCTATCCTTTCTGACTATTATTTCTAATTATATTTATTATTTATTCATTATTATTATTATTATTATTCCAGTGTAAGTGCATTACATGCCTTCTGGGGTTATTGTAAATAAATAAAATAAAATTGGGACTTAGAGGACAATAATTCATATTAAAAATACTCATTATATATTATAATTTCACCTAATATAAATGTATTTGTCTGTCTTTGTAATTTTACTTCTTTTCAAGGTACAGCATTATGTTTCAAGGTACAAGGCCCAATATTGCTTGCCCAATATTACATTTTAGCTTTCCCTAAAATCCTATCTCATGGCTATGGTATCACAGAAAGATAATTTCAAATTTAAATTTCTTGTGATATTTAGTATCACCCGATGTTTCATACAGTATATAGATATTAATGATGAATTTAGTGAAATTTTACGGTAGAAACTGACTCAAAATGAAAGTTTTAAAAATGTTCTTAGGTAGCTTATAAGTCTGTACTATAGTATTTGAGATCCCATATTATTATATTTTTACTGCTTAAAAGATCTTGAAAACTTCAACATCTCGATTGTAAATATCGAAGTTCCGTGGAATCTTCAATGTCGTTTTCCGCAATTTGACTTCATATCAATGTCTTGAAAAGTCACGCGTCAATCGATGGTGTATGAAAAATTTCGGCAATGTGTGAAATGTCTCGGTCGTGAACTGCTCTTGAGTAAATTAATTCATTAGAAACTTCTACTGCATATTAGATTATCGTACGTCGCTGTAGACCATGTCTCATCTCCCTGTTCCGGAAATTTAATTCAGTATGGAAACTTTCTACTTCAACTCTTCATAAACACTTTGCCAATCATCAAGACAGGAATTTAATATCATTAATTGTATTGATCCGTTTATTATGCAGAATATTCTTTACCAGTCTGTGTGAATTCATTGAAATACGACTTTTCAACGGGAGAAGTCGATCTCGTTATTGGAATATCAACTACGGGCGTGAAATTCCATTCGTTCCAAAGTACACAAATGATACCAGAAGAATTTCCTTTCTTCAATATTCATAAATATTTTAATTCACGGGTCCACACTCAAGTTTTTCAATTAACAAATGGAAATAACCAGCAACTCGGCAAAAATAAATCTCCCGACTTCCCTTTAATTTCTGTAATGAGTTCAGCAAACGTATGTGATGTTTCCGTTTCAGCATGTTTACGTCAAAATTTACAACTTCATCCGGAGAAATACTTCGTTTAGATACTATTTTTAATCACGAAATCGGTAGAAAAGTGCATGGTATGACGGAGGCACACGCGCATTCCGTTATAAATAAAAGTTCTGTTCTGTAGGTTCGGAAATTTAACCCAACCGAAAAAGGCTCAATCAGGATTCCATTACTTGATTAGCTCTTAACTTCTACTCCTTCTGTTACTCGTTTCTGCATTCGATATATTGCTTTTACCAGGAAAACGGAAAACTAAACGGCGCCACTCTTCCATCTTACTGCAACTAATTCGAAATAAAAGGCATACGAAATGAGAGGTAGCGAAGAGATAGTGTCTCTTTTTCGTGGGGGGGGGGGGGAAGAAAAAAAAATTCCAATGACTACTGGTAAACGTATAAAAGAAGAGTCTTTAGTATTGTGCTCAGAAAGCCGGAGCTAATTGTTATTTCATTAGACAGCTTCGACTGCGGAGGAGTGGTCCGACGGTGAGAAGCGGTGCCAACTTTGTTTAACATCAGTTAGCGGAAAAGCCTTGAAGAATACAAGAGGAAACTGAAATGAAGGATGTTTCCAATTAACAAGTCACCCCCGGGGCCTTTACTCTTCCCGATACTCCATTGCATTTCGTTACACAACTGGACTCATTCCTCTTTATTTATTTTTTTTTTCTTCATTTTCCCACCTTTTAAAGAATTGCCTGAAGGTGAAGACTTTTTTTTTTTCTTTCGTTTTGTTTCTTATTTAGTGTTCTGTAATGTTAGCTTCCTTCCATCTTAGTTTCATTTATCCCATAGAGAACGTGCGTATTACCTTGATCATCAAATAACCGGATGGTGAATTCTTGAAAATATATCTTAATTTATTGTTGATGTTAGACGTATCTTAAAAAGATTAATTTTCTATTCCTGTGAAGGTAACGTGACGATAGCAATAGCAGAATGAAATACAAATACAAATACAACGACACAACAGGCAAATTGCCCAACGAGGTGGCTGACTTAAGAACATCATGGATCCCCGAGCCCCTACCTACTACTGCTACACCACACATGCACCCCCCCCCCCCCCCCGCGGAACCCCCCCAACGAATCGGTAAATGCGGGAATGTGCGTGTACGTGTAGTGCAACCTGACGTATAGTTTGTTTCTGTGTAATGCTTGTTATGTGTAGTGCTGTCATCTGCCCCCAGTTTTACTAACTATGAGTGAAGTGTTATGGTTGAATGATTTACCGTTGTAGGACTGTTGCTCTCTGTGGCGAGACTTTTTAACGGGGAGATCGGCTCGCATTTGCGCCTTGAAGTTGGGAACCACAGAAAACCAACTTCAGCCGACCACCACTGTGGGGTTCGAACCCGGATCCTCGCATCGAGTCCGGCACTATAACCACTCGACCACCACAGCGGCAAATCGTTCGGGTGAGCTTTCAAAGAGAACGCACAGAACCCAGACGTAAACTTGCAATTTTCATGAGAATTTTTTAATTTATATAATAGATATAAATTTTTATTTAATAATCAAAAATACGTATAATAACTTTTATATTCGTAAATAAAGCTTCAATCATAAAATATGGCAATCAAAAATTGTCATGAAGACTCAACTCTGTATATGACATATTTCTGTGGAATCCATTTGCTTATGAACTAATAAACTCTATTATTACAAAAAATGTATTTAACATTATGAAATGTAAGAAAAAAATAATACTTCACATATTCTAAGAAATTTATAAGGATATTTAATTTTTTTTTCAATGAAATTTTATTTCTTATTTAGTGTGCTATTATCTATGTGTTTTTTCCTTCTATCTCAATTAATCTATCCCATAGAAAACATGCGCATTGCCATGATCTTCAAACAACCGCATGACGAATTTAGGATGTTTGTTACTGGGACGTTCCTTGTTTTAGTTTTGATGTGAGACGTATCTTTAAAATGTTAATTTGCTATTCCAGAGGGTAAATTGAAGATAGCAATAGCAATAAAACGAAATCATCCAGAAAAGCTTTCAACGCGCGTATTTTCTCTTCTCAAGGACATACCTGCCAAGTCTCCCGAATTTTTCGGGAATCTCCCGAATTTTAGCTTCATCGCTCGACCTCCCGGAAAGTTCTTAAATCTCCGGAATTTTTACGAAAATCACAAAAATCCCTAATCGTCCCTAAAAATTACCTACTTCATTAAAAAAAATCCCCGCTTATGGAAACAGTCCCTAAGGAATTTCTTGTGGGGCATGACGCCCTTTTTTTCCCTTTCGAAATGACGTCACACGTCGTAAATGGGGAAATTCCCTTTTTAAGGAAGTTTTACAAACCCTCTGATAGTAACAAGAAAGTTGTTTGTCTTATCGTGCAGGGAAATGGCTTAGCAGCCAATAGTCCTGGATAATAATTGAAGATTCTAGTAACGCGCATATGGTCAAAATTTCTTTTGTTGAAGTTACGTACGTGCGATATAACAAAGCATGAATACTGATAAGCAAAAACATATTTAATCAATTTTAAAGATACTTATTCCGATGAATTTCCTTTCATCAAACGTTCCAGAAGAGGGCCGACTTTTCCTTTTTGTACAAGTTGTTTTACGGACATAAACATCGGGCATGGAAAGACTACCATCATCACTCGTGAAATTAAAAAAAAAGCATCAAGCAAGCGTCACAAAAAGTCAGTGTTCTTAAAAAATTGGCGCTTTTTTCCTTCATCTTCCGATGATTTTGGGGTCATTCGCGGAGAATGTTTGTTCACAGCATTTCTGATTGAACACAATATTTATTTTTACATCATTGAAGTTTTGGCCTCCAATTTCACTTGTTTTTTGCGTAGGAATTTTATTCCCAAGGTTTAACTTCCATGTGTGTAAAATCCCTATTTTAATTTGACTTCAGTTTTTGAGTAGGGATTTTATTCCCTACGCTTTAACTTTTATGTTTGAAAAATCCCTATTGTATTTATTAGGGAATGGTTTAAACATAAAATACGGGTTTGTGCGAAAATCTCCCGAATTTTCATTTTCAAAAGTTGGCAGCTATGCAAGGAAGATGAATACCGAATGTAAACATAATCTTGAAAATTCCATAAAAGTTTCTAATTTACGTAATGGATATACATATATATTTATTTATTTGCATAGTAGGAAAAATGCATAATGACTTTCATGATGTTAAATAACGACTAAATTGTAAAAGATGGTGATCAAAAATTGCCATGAAGACCCGAAATATCGGCATATTTGCGTTCAATCCATTTGCTCTTGAAGCAATAAGCTTCATGAACTAATGAGCTTTAATATCACAAAAAATAATTATATTCAAAATTATGAAATGTAGGAAATATATACAATACACCATATTCTAACACAGTGTTTATCAATCTTTTTGATAACAAGGACTAGTAGCATGTTTCAAACAATTTGACGAAACACTTGTGCCCCGTATTACGGGAGATCCCTGTAATTTCCGTTGCTACGTTTTTTTTATATATTTTTGTCCCGTTTTTTCAACGATACTTATTTGAATTTGTAGTATTTGCCAAAATCGTGAATGCACACATACAACGTTTTAATAATATGCTTCTTTTGGGGGATAATTACGGCAAAAACTATAAATATATACCTGACGTAATTATCAATTTTACCGAGTTCGTCCTAATTTTTTGGAATTTCATTAATGATTAGTGATTGCGCCTACTTCTGACAGTGGTTATTGATGACAATTGGCGATTACCCGTATGTGTTATACGGATTATAATCCGTAATAACAAATATTATTTAAGATCCCAATTTACCGCATTTTATTTTTCTCAATGAAATATCGTCATCAGATCATTTGAATATTTTGCCCGTAAAATAAGTTATTTTTGTTTATCGCGATTTATAGCACACCCTTCAGCAATTTTAGCAACAATTATCAAATTGCATTTAAGGTAATGAATTGCATTTTTTGGGTAAATTTAGTGATAGCCCGTATTAAGGATCGCAATTTCCTGTATTCTCCTCGATGATGTAAGGTGAATCTAAGGTGAACGCACAATTATGGATAACACTGATATCAATTACAACGGGTAAATAATGTTATCAAGTCTACCTGCGTACCACCTATGCGATCATCGCGGACCATAGGTGGGTAAATGTTGTTCTAACATATTTCTTATACGGACATTTAATTAATGCAATTTCATTTCTTATTTAGTGTGTCACACACATTACCTTAATATTAGTTTAATTATCCCATAGAAAACGAGCGTATTGCCTTAATCATCAAATGACTGCATGACGAATTTCACAAAGATATGTTACTAGAACTTTTCTTAATTTATTATTGATATACAAGGCGTATCTTTAATTTGTTATTCCAGAAGTTGAAATGGACATACTAGTGACGCGGCGCGAAAGACCAGGTCGATAAGATACTCGCCTAAAGTACCAAAGGATGTTAAGAGGTGTCGCGAGGTCGATACCCGGTTCGTTCTTGTCAGAAAACTCTCCTGACACAGGGGTGCAACAGAAACAGCGACATGACCGCAGAAAAATATTGCTACCGCAGGGTGTCTTACATCAAGGGGTTAGTGCACCAACCTCTCGATGAGTATAGAAAGAGCTTGCCGATCGCAATCGTCAATAAATTGCTGGTCCCGGTCTAACTAGCCCTCGTGTGCAAAAAGTGACCCTGGTGCGACAAAAAAATGATCAAATAATAGTAAAATAAAATATTTTAGCTACGTTTCAAAGTGTTTTCTCTTTTCAAGACAGATAAACGCACAGAATCAAGACATAATCTTGAATATTAGAAGAGAAAATTTTAATTATCCATTATTAAAAGCATAGGTTTCCAGCTGGTGTTCCGTGGAACCCTGGGGTTCCGTGACTGTTTCTTTCGGGTTCGGCATGATCAAACACCAAGGAACCCTTTAAAATCTCGGAACCCACAGAGGTTTCAAAGAAAAAAAATTCTTGTTACTAAATACTCGCAAAACTGTTCTTTATTTCGCATTTTAACGAGATAGTGTCTTTTTAAATAAAGAAAAAATCAGAAGATTGAAAGAACAGCATTGAGAGATGCGTTTATGCTGTTCTTTCCGAATTTCCCTCCGAAATTCGAATTTGAATAACTCGGTGAATATTGCATTTAGAAACGTGTTTTCTTTGGTTTCAGGAGAGACAGGGCAACAACTTCGTAGATGGGTTTTAAGGCACACGGGGCCGGTATAAAAAGTTATTTTTTTGTTTTAATAACTCTACAACCCCTTTCAATATGAATGACATATCTAAGTCCTACACGTGATTTGGATACTTTTTCTAATTGGAGGTATGACTCTAGGATCAACGGTTTGCCAGTAGAAGTTTGCATACGCTCTTTTATCTACCCCAAAAATGCATATCGCATAGGTAAATTGCACCATTAAATATCATCTTTACAGGATCAGTGATGACGACTCACAAAAATAAGTTCTGTATCAAGGATTAAGGTAGCTGGCATTATTAAGAATGATAAAATAATTCAAAAAACAAAAGCAAACAAAAATTCTACTTTAAAAGCGGGACGTATGGTCACGCACATTTTCCACGGTAAACAATAATGTATGGCTTTCTTCTGGACAAAAAAATCAGATTTATCTCGAGGTCCCCCTTCATTTAATGAAGCTCTCTCATCCTCCTGCAAGGGTCGCCATTAGGAGCGGTTTATGAGGCTTCGCACCCGGGCGGAAGGTAAGCTCGAGCGTCCCCTACGTAGCTGGCACATTTTGCGAATGGATGTCCTGAAATAATGTATATTTCTAAACACAAATGTCTGTAAAGACAGCTACATCCACAGCTTAAAAATTAGAAAACACATGTCTAGTCTTTTTTCCATGGTGATCCTATAAGTATTGTTTGAATTTGAAATTACAACTTGGTCCGATTTTTCAAAAATGTTGAAAGAGTTGATGGAGATATGCCGTATTTTATTTACTCCCCAGCAATCTCTCTCTCTCTCAACATGAAACATCCCTCTCGCATAGCAGGGTAAAAACTTCGCCCGACACGAGACATGGAAGAACAACTCTTCTTCCCCCAACAATTCAGCAATTAATTCTCTGAAACTAACTTTATGGGATCACTTTCGGAACATTCAGTGCTCTTTTGTTTACGGTTTTCAACTTCAAGCAGCGAATACGATCCCATCTCCCCGTTAAAAATTCTCCCTACAGAGAGCAACAGGCCTACAACGCTACATGTATCCAAACGCCACACTTCACTCAGGATTTGCAATACAGATGGCGACACTAAAAATTCACACACAACACTATACACTCAGACTGGTAGGTATACGTACTCGTTTTGAATACATATACCTAACTACCGGCACAACTCAATCGATAGTAAATTGCCTATGACGGTAGACCGGAGTTGTGCTTGGTTTGAAAGAGAAAAAAGTACTCTTTTGTTGATTTCCAGAAACTTGTTTTCGAATTCGTTGTAAAAGAATTTTCATTTCGTAATATCCAAACTCGTGATACTTACAAGAAAATTTCTGCTGTAACGACATTCATTTAAACGGGATTTGGCTGTATATAGGATGACGGCAGCGGAGAGTGACGTCATCCTTGTAAAAAAGAACTTAGCCCACATACGCGTGCTTACAATGCTACACCTAGTTTCGTATCTTAAACAGTCACTCTCTCACGCGTGTTTGTTTTTCGAATGAAGCATGCTGACCGGAGACTGTGAGAGACTATATCATCCACAATTCCACGCGACGTGTATGGACAAAAGCGAAAAACCAGAAAAACCATCAGCTCAGTTTTGATAACGTGGAAAGAAATGAACAAGGCTCAAAATTTTTGTTCGTAATGCGAATCATCGCTCTTTAACCAAGTAAATTTTTTCAAAATTTTTGTGTTGGTTATACGAGTTGCTCGATAAACGAATCGCTCGTTAACCGAAGTTCCCCTGTACACGCAAAATTAACTGAGAAATGGAAATTGTTTTCGAAATTCACGAATCTAAAAACCAGCAGAGTAAAGAATTGAGAATTTTATTTAATTAAACGTCTATATAATCTGACGGTATTTTGAATGTAGAAGCTCTCTTCTAACGAGTTAGTTCATTATTCATGCATATACGTATATTTTTTGATCAGATCCGTAAAAGTGCTCGTTTTGTTCATAAGAGAAAAAAAAACAAAACATTTCAATAATTCAGTAAACATAATATACTACACAGTATAAGTAATTGAAATAAAGAAAGCAATCATTCACTAAAATCAATAAAAGAAGAGCATTATTCCAATTATACGCCGCCTTTATTATGCGATTCCTAACAGCTCCGGCTAGACACTCTAAATCTACGAAAAACTTATTTTTTTCTCTCCCAACTCTCACCATTAAACATACTCAAATAATACAAGATAAGATAAATAACGAAACTAATGAGAGCCGCAATTTTCTTATATAAATTTTTCCTGAAACCGAGCCTCTCTCTCTCACACACACAATTCCAATAGGATTTTAGTTTTCTCTCTCTCTCGCTTGTCTACAGAAAATCATTAATTAGAAGAATTTACCTCTCGGAAAAAAAACAGTTTTTAAGTAAACTGCCAATGAATAAATCCTAGAATTTTCAATCTTCTCTTTAGTTTTTCTTTGGGAAATTTTGAAATTATCTTCTCGAAAGAGAGAGACTCTCAGACATTATCCTTTCAGAATTTGATTCATGTGAACCAATCAGCAGGCGGTTCCCTCTTTTATTCTTATAAAATTCTCTTAAAAGACGTTAGTTTTGTTCGAGGGAAAGAGACGAAATTCTTTCATTTATTTCGATATTATTTTTATTTCCCGTCATGTTTCTCAACTGGTTAATATATATATATATATATATATATATATATATATATATATATATATATATATATATATATATATATTTTTTTTTTTTGCCATTTTGTTCGATGGCAAACAAATTCATCATTCCGAAGTTCAATTAACTTGGACTAAAGAGTTACTCAAGGTAACAGTGATTTAATACATCAATAACAGACGTGAAAGTGATTGATGTTCTAAATAAAACAAATGAAGAGAGAGAGAGAACTGAAAATGTGATATAGCACTTTATTTTACCTCGGCATGAACTGACAGTTTTTGGTAGAAACTTTTCTGCTAGGAAATTTAGCGGGATTAAATTTTCTCAGAAGGGAGACAAAAGGCAACTCTTTCTTCAACTTGCTTATTTTTCTTTTAAAAGAAAAAGAAATTGACTTGAAAAATGAAAAATATGAAACTTTTTAGAATGGAAAAATTGGAAAAATTGGCTTTTTTTTCCTTCTCTCACAAACTCAATTGATTCGAGAAATAAATTGCTAACAAATTATTTACGAAACACAATAGTTCATCAGAACCTTTCAGAACTTACCAAAGTAATCATTTTGGATTTTTGCCTTTTATAAGATATCATTGTGATGAAATAACTATTTATATATGGATTTATTATTTTATAAATATCATATTACCGCTTCATCAAGAAATGCATTAAAAATGGTAGCTTCTTAGTAATGTTTTGTGTTATCGATACGTACATAAAATAATTTTTGTACTATACTGTGCTTCACTTTTCCAAAAAAAAGTGATGCAATTATTTTTAAAATATAACTGTGTTATTTAATTCCTATAGTTTTTCTCTTTCCTGATGAGAAACAAAAATAACTTGTTTTAATACAATAAAATTCATCATAAAGACATCGAAAATTCCAGGAATGAGTTAAAATACTTTCAGCCGAAATCTCATCGATTTTTCTACGCTTGAAATCTCAAGTTAAATAAAGGAAAACTGGAAAGTATTTAAACCTAGATTATGAAGTTATGACAATATAATTAAAAAATTCCAGACAATTTTGAATTCTTCAAATAAATGTAATTTATTTTATTTCAATTACCATAATCTATATATATAAAATTCATTTTCTGTGTGTGTGTGTGTGTTCTCTATACAAATCTACAATTTTAGATCGATCGTCGCCAAATTTTGCATATATATATAGCAAATGGGACCCAGCTTGAACGATAGGCTAAAGTTTTTTAGAGCAGCGCAAATGCCTGAAATGGACTGTCGGGCAACAATCGTTTCTGTACCTCAACAATCACTTTAGGAACGTTTACTTTGGTTACCGTGGTTCCCTAGCAATGCGTTTAAGACTTGTATATGCCTTTACAATGGTTTGCCACTTCTTTAATCCTGTTAGTATATGTATAATAGTTTATGCCTTTACAATGGTTTGCCACATTTCCAACTTCAACGGGTGGTGGCGAATTATTATCGATACTTTGATTCGGGATCATTGCCAAGTTGGTGCATTTTTTGTGTGATAATTATGGCCATTTATAATTAGCCATAACTAACCAAATTTTTTATGGTTAGTTATGGCAACCCTAACAGTCAAAGGAATCTGAATATCGATATTTTAGTGATCCATATATACGATAGGAATGTATAGAGATTGATGTATAGGGGTCGGTGAAAATCGGACATTGCCCGGGTCAACTGGGCTGGCTACTTCACAATGTGGCCAACTTCAGGCTTTGGCAATAAGATGTATAAGGAGTGCCTAGGCTAGTCTTTTTGATCAGTGATGAATTCCGAACGGAGAAAGTATAGATATGCAAAGTAACTGTATGATGTAATGTTTAAGCTTGATTACATACAACAAATAGCTATACGTGAAAACTAATGCACAGGATAGAAAAGTTAAAATGTGTATATGGCTCACCAATGTAGAAACAAATACAGTAAATTAGGAAAATTTGCACATCTTCTCATCATGCCGAAGTAAAATTTGCCAATGACATTTGGATAAAAAATCGCTAATATATCTACAGCTTAGTTCATTTATTTCGCCGTATTTTACAATCATCCCGTGTTAATATTATTATTTCCATATATTATTACCATAAAAAGTAGTGGAACTTCAAGACTTTTAAGCATTGATATCTCGGCGAATTCTTATCCAAATATTACGAGTATTTTTACTTTCTGTATAGTGGGAAAAGCTGTAAATCTTACTCATTGACAATTTTGGGACTGGAAAGAGACATGGATAAATTTTGACAGTTTTATATCTCTCTCAAAACAATAATTTCATTGACTAATTTTTGTTGTATCTGGTGGTGCGAACCCGCTTTTCTATACAGCTTATGCTGAGAGCACATTACATGGTTAGTTATGAACGTTCTACACAGTTGATAGGAGGATTGCTCCAAGTTTTTATATAAGTTTTGCTCACCAAGGTTGCGGGTGCGCACTACCGAAAGTGCGCTTAGAGACGATTTCTGCTGCTTCTGAGCTCACTGTCAACGCAGACGCCGTGGACGACTCTGAAGCTGGTTTTCTGTGAATTTTCCAACTTCTCTCATTAAAAAATCTCTCCACAGAGAGCGCGCGCACGCGCCCACACACACACACACACACACACACACTCCCTCTCTCTCTCTCTCACCTCATTTAAAAGTCACGTATGGTACGTGATACAGGCAAAATAATCTCGCAAGTTGTTTTCTTACGAATTGAGCAGACAGATGGCAGCTCCTCTCCAACAAATGACAGGCATTCCTCAAAGACAAATTTGATGATGGTATACAACACATACACGGCACATTTCGATATCAATACGAATTCGTTAGAAGTTTCTCAGAAGAATGAAGTGCATGTGCAGTAGTATGTAGTAGCAAGTGAAAAGAACAACATAGTGTTGGTGCCAAGAATGTGCGCTGAAGCTGTGCTCACATTGAACTTTATTAACCCGCAATTTATTGCCCTTTTCAATGCAACTAGAATTTATAATGACTATATTTTAACATGTATAAGGAACCTCCTGATATTTTGGGCTTAAAATTTGAGAATAAAAAAGAGGTTTTCATCGAGGATATTTGGGCGCTGTAGGCCAGGTTGATTGAGATACTCGCCTGAAGTATCAAAGGATGTTTAGAGATGTCGAGAGTTCGATACCCGATTCGTCCTGATGTGGGGTATAACAGAAAGGGCGACATCACCACGGTATGATATTGTCACCGCAAGCAGTCAGTTCCACACAGGAATGTTAGTGGGCCAATATATAAAAAGAAAAGGCTGCCGTTTGGAATCGGCAATGGATTGCAGGTTAGCATGGAGCGAAAAAATAAAATTGTGTATTTGAAACACACTAACTCTCAAAAGTTGTGTAATGTAAACTTGTATTTTCGTTTCCCCGCAAGAGACTTGAACTTCGCAATTTTCTCATTAAACTTCCATATTACAGCCAAATATTGCAGTATGTTATTTTTCACAGCAACACTGTAGCCGTGCAGCAATGAGACGGCAATGCACTATGCGAAGCACATCGTAGACAACTAACAAAACTCAAATATTTCTGCATGTGTTCAAATAAACTGATATTCACTTAAAAAATGGAATCATAATATTTTAATTTTCAAACCATAAAAATATATACGACTTAAATTTTCTTGAAAAATTGAAATGGTTTCGTAGTGACCGGACTGATATTCCACCGATAGGTTGCATCGGAAAAGAACTAGTTTTGGGGAAAAGCCTGAATTGCCAAATTTTAAGAAAACAAGCAAAATAGATGCGCTTCGATTGAAGACAAAGTCGTAGAAGAGGAAAATTTTGAATATACAATTGGGGATTTTGAAAATCCGTGCAATTTTGAAAATCCAGAATTCTATGCCAGAGAAAAATGACCTGACATCTCGGACTTCAGTCGAATTAAGCCGCATCTCAAACAAGAATCAAGCTTGCAACGTTTGCTAGAGCATGCGGAATTCCTGAAAGACCTGCTGCCACCCTCGCGTTAGCACTAGTATATGATTTTCTGAGTGAGGGCACTGAGAAAGTAGCGGGAGGTGAGGAAAAAGTAAATTAATGTCTAGATTCACCGATCATCGTAGACAGATGTAAAGTTCGAAGGCGGCGAAGAAATCTGAGTCAAAATCTGCACAATCAAGTAGTCCGAGAAGAAACCAAGCTTCGAGGTCTGTACTTCGATAGGAGGAAATAGAAGACACATATATCACGGAGGAGACGAAATATGACAGTTTCCATTGCAAATATAAAGTGGAAGAACATGTATCGAAAAAGAAACTGCCCTAGAACCAGGCAGTGGGTACCTTGGCTATGTTTCTCTATTAACTCCTTCAGCGTCTAGGTATCAAGGAAACTGTTGACTTTTCTGAATGATGAAAGCATTGAAGTATCCCAACTTATAGCGGATGGATGAGTGGGAACCGCAAAATTTAAGAGGTGTCATTTGTTTACTAAAGAAGGAGTTCGGAAGATCCCTGCAGTTGGGTGATATAACAGCTTCACTCTAACGAGCTGCCACTAAGGCACATGGTGAATCCCATGTACGGATTTTCTGGACCTATGGGCAAGAGCTTGGTCAACTGGGAGTACCTCCCACAGGTTTGCCACCCATGCATGGGAGAGACGTTGTGAATCTAAGTACAGATCAAAAATATCTGTGGGATATATAAGCCGGGCTGTTTCTGCATGTGAATGCCCATTGAATCTGGTGACGCGAAAGCCTGGGGAACTTTCTAATGCAAGATTGTCAACAGAGTACTTCGAATTTAGATTAAGTGGCACTGATTTCGTCTGTTGCCATCATGGAGAGAGATGGCTTCTTCTATCATTAGAGAATATGCATGAATGTGATATTACATTAAAATAAATTTTAAGTCGTATGCATTTCATGGTGTGAAAACTAAAATATTATGATCCCACTTTTTTTTAAGTGAACATTAATTTTCTTTTGAAAACATGCAGAAATACTTTAGTTTTGTTAGTTTAAAAGGGCAAAGTCTACACAGTACTTCGAATAATACAATTACGTCTTACTGGTGCAGCACGCATACAGTTTTACTGTAAAAAATTATGTAGTACAGCAGTATTTTGCTATAATATGGAAATTTAATGTGCAAAATTGCAAATTCCAAGTCCTCTTGCGGAAAATGAAGGTGAAGTTTTCTCAACTTATAAAGGTAGAGCATTTTCATCCGACAACTCTTTTCAAAAATTTCATGGCTTCTCTCCACTCTATTGCAGGTCCCTCCTTAATAGTCCTGGTATGCAGAAAATGAGCGTGGTGCGAAAAAAAAAATTAATCAAATGATTAAGGATAATTTTTAATATCCGTGTATAAGAAATCCCTCTATTTTTGGGACTCAACTTTTGGCAAAAAGAGGTTCCTTGTACACGTTAAAATACGGTAATCACATGTGGTTCTCTCTCAATAGGCGTCGGAAGAGTTTTACACCTGTAGGTTCTTAGCTTGAGGAATCCAAGGAAAATTCTCAATTGCAAATAAATTCCGTGGGTGCTCAGACTTGTTTACAAAATAGTTTGGGTGCTCGAGTAATCCCCTCCCCCGGCTAACTTGAGCTGTATATTTTGGATACCTCTAGTCCGGACACCCTATGTACGTTACACAGCTGTAGCTGTCTCTAAAATTATTTAATGTCGGAAAAACATCCCTCTGCACCCTGCATTTAAAATAACATATTTTTCCTTTCGTCCAATGCATATAATCATTTTCTCTACCAGCACCGTTCATTCCAGAGAAATATCCATATTAATTGAACAATACTAACAATATAATGCAATTATGCTTCTCAGTATTTGAGAGAAAGTAACGTTATATATATTCATTACATCCTCTGGGAAATATTTCTCATCTTATTTTCCAAAAATAATATATATAGAAACAACTGTGCATCCATTTCGTTCGGAAACAGAAAAATAATGAATCTCCTTCAGAGACAAACAAGCAAATACAACACAATAAAACTATCAAACACAAGATATTCTTCAAATTCTAATTCACTTCAGGGATATCAGACAGAAAAAAGAAATAGGGAAAAATAGGGGGAAAATGGAAAGAAGGAATAGGAAATGGTTTCTGTTAACGCTAGATGAGCAAATCCAATTTTGACAGTACAGAGTATTTTCACAATTAAGCGGAAGACGTCACTGTTCCTTCGGATATCCTCGGAAGTCAAATAAACATGCCTTTGTTGTTAACACAAAAGACTGAGTCGAAAGAAAATTAGAATGTTTCCGAAAAAAAGAGAGAGTTTAGTTATCTGCTAATTAAACAAACGCTAATTGGAAAATAACGGTTCGAATCGGAATAGGAAAGGGGGAAAAAAACACCATTACAATGCTAGTGAATGGTGAAGATCTATCTGCCCTCTGTTCTCTCTGAATGAATTTTAATGAAACTGAAAAATCCAACGAAATAGAAGAGATCACGCAAATGTTCTGATTCGTTTGCTGAACTCGAATAACTAGGATTTCACAGCTATTCATAGGTTACTGTGCATGTATATAAGCATAAAAATATATTAATTTACAATTAATGTTCCGTCTAACCGTCAGAGAGAATGATGTTCATTAATTGTTTCAATTTATTTTGCTTCGTTCGTGAATTTTTATGGGTGTTGTCATTATCTTGTGAAATGCAAAGGAACGGGGAGAAAAATGTTTCTGAGAGTCATTGGCAGAAATTTTAATGAGTCGTATCAACGGGTATTTTGTGATTATTTTCAGTCGTATGCAATCACTTGGAAAAAAAAAAGTTAGTTATGATTGCAATTTATATTCAGTTTACGTTTGGAAGAATTCATTTCTGTGGAATTCGAAATTTCATGATCTTGTATTTTTATCTGTAAAAATATTTGACTTCCAATGTCAAAAATCAAACATTTAATATAAAAGTGGAAGAATTGAAATGTATTTGATTTTGAAATTAGTCCTTTTGAGAAATCCAATTTTCCGAATATGTCATTAATTTTTGATAACTTCATGATTAAGCCCAATGATTTCTTGACACTTATATGAATTTATGTAATTTAAATAATGTGAAAATTTGTATTTTTTTATATTGAATACAATATATAGAGCGAGATATGCATGCATATCTTTCGACGTGTTTATTCAAAAGAAAGGAACTCATGAACTCTGTGCCGTCATTCATGTGCCATCTTAACGCATGAGAACACTCTGGTACAGCCCGAGGGACTCAAAAGTAGAAGGACCGCACAAAAATGATACTTTATTCAAATTTTCAAGAGTAAAAATGTAAATAGTCTTAAGACAGCCCTGCATAGACGTATGCAGGGATAAAATTATAACAGGGCAAAGATAACTGTTGGAGACGTGGATATGGTAATTTTTCATTCTTTTGCAGCTTCCCTACCATAGTGCGAAATCTCATTGTTTCTTAGCCATTTTGTTGAATAGTTCGAAAATCTCCAGTGATTTTTCATTCCATGATTGCAACTTCAAATGAAATAAATTCTAAATTAGCAAAAAAGTTTCTTTTTTTTTAAATTTATCATAATGTCATGATTTTAAGGTGCTGTAACGTCGTCATAAATTACGGTTCCTATGTACGAGATGCATGTCAAAAGCGTCGGAAGCAGGGCTGGACAAATATCCAAAAATTTGCAATGTCCAGTTGGGCAAGTAATTTAAAATAATGACTGCCCGATTGGGCTTGTCTGAATCGAAATTGTACATGCCCAGAAAAAATTATCACCGAATTTATTTAAAAGAAAGGTCGAAAAATAAATTGATTTATTGCCATAAAAAATATTGTCATAATTTTTTTTTGAATAAAAATTTTGAAATAAGTACGAAAACTCCAAAGAAAAAAATGTGGTTACCGGTTGAAAATTCAAATTAGTCAAACCGCTTATTATGACATGAATGTCGCTCTCCACTTGTTAATACAAGATATACAGAAGACTGGATGTGGTGAAGATATTTGTTATTTCAGATGTTAATTTTTTATGGAAGGAAAAAACTCATCTCCCGGTAGAGGCAGAGATGAGTTTTTTCCTTCCTTAAAAAATTAACATCTGAAATAACAAATATCTTCACCACATCCAGTCTTCTGTATATCTTGTAAACCGCTTATTATAATTTACCTGATAAAGAAATCACCAAGTTACAATTTATCTCGCTCATAGATTCATAGCCGATTCACGATATGGGGTGGGTCAGATCATGTCACGACAAACTGAGACGAATCCCTATAAAAATCCAAACAATGACTAAAATTACTCATTTTCATCAAAACCCTGGGCCTTGTACGGTTAAGTTCAGTGTTCTTCAAAGTTTTTTCTCATTTTGGATAGCTCAAATTAAGTTAAATTTAATTTTTGAAATTTTTGCGAACCGGCAAATAGGGGGAAAAGTAATTTGTGAACCACTGAAAAAAAAATATATCGGAGAAAAATTGCATAACCTTCTGACTTTTTATGTTCCATATTTGTGCTTTACTTTATACATAAATATGACAATTTACATTGTACATAAATATGAAAATTTACATTGTACATAAATATGAAAATTTACATTGTACATAAATATGAAAATTTACATTGTACATAAATATGAAAATTTACATTGTACATAAATATGAAAATTTACATTGTACATAAATATGAAAATTTACATTGTACATAAATATGAAAATTTACATTGTACATAAATATGAAAATTTACATTGTACATAAATATGAAAATTTACATTGTACATAAATATGAAAATTTACATTGTACATAAATATGAAAATTTACATTGTACATAAATATGAAAATTTACATTGTACATAAATATGAAAATTTACATTGTACATAAATATGAAAATTTACATTGTACATAAATATGAAAATTTACATTATACATGAATGCATAATACGCAATATACATAAATATGACAATTTACATTGTGCATGAATGCATGATACACATTATACATAAATTTGACAATTTACATTATACGTGAACGCATAATAGACCTTATACATAAATATGAAAATTTACATTATGCATGAATGCCTAATACACATTATACATAAATTTGACAATTTACGTTGTACGTGAACGCATAATACACCTTGTACATAAATATGACAATTTACATTATGCATGAATGCATAATACACATTATACATAAATTTGACAATTTACGTTGCACGTGAACGCATAATAGACCTTGTACATAAATATGACAATTTACATTATGCGTGAATGCATAATACACATTATACATAAATTTGACAATTTACGTTGTACGTGAACGCATAATACACCTTGTACATAAATATGACAATTTACATTATGCATGAATGCATGATACACGTTATAAATAAATATGACAATTTACATTGTACGTGAATGCTAATACGCCGATATTTTTACGATGGATATTTTTTCCGATATTTTTGTAGAGAAGAGAAATACGCATAAATATTTTAAACAATTTTAGAACCAGTTGGATTTTTCGCCCCATCTCTTTCGGATACTTTATATATACCCGTGTAATATAATACATCATTCTGTTGGGAAAATGTATGTGCACGTTTTCATACGCAAACTATGAGGTATTTTCTTTTCTTCCATGAATACCATCCGAATTTACTACTTTGCTGGAAATGAGGTTCCCGTTTTCCAAAACAGCCCAGCTACAGTATAGAAGGGCCGATGACCGTACCAGGCTGCTAAATATTTAGACTTTCTTTCTTTTAAACCGTGCACAACTCAGGTCTATCGCCATCTATGGGCGATTTACTACCTAGTGAACTGTGCCGGAAGTGTAACTGTGTGTGTACCTAACAGTCTGAATGCGTATGTAGTGTTGTTTGATTTTTCAGTGCCGCCATCTATATTTCAGAAGTGAAGTGAGTGTTGTGTTATGATTGAATTACATTTTTGCTGTTTGTAGGTCTCTAATTATTTAGACTGTGAAAATTGATCAAAATACGGTGAACACACATTGACATCATGGCTACCAAAGTATTTTTGCGACGAATTTCACACATGTGAGCATCGCTGATAGATAGCGCCCTCATTTCCGAACCAACTAGATCGGTACTAAACTGCCGAATGGTGATATGATTGGAGTTGGTGAGCAGTAAAGTAGCACTATGATTGCCAATTCCTCTGAATGACGGAGCTTGTGACTTATGAAGGGTTAAATAACTTTTATCCACTGCCTTTATACATTTGTCGCGTACATACAAAAATGGTTCTGACCATCCCCGCGTATTTAAAATGAAGGCTGAACGAAGAACAACCTCTACCGAAATCCCACACCTATTTAAGACAATAGCATTACGTAAAAAATTGTAGTTTTTTAAATTGTATTAAATTTGTAAATAACACAGATATCCTAGATTTTCTAAGATAAGCGAAATATTCAGAGCCCCGTAACGTTATATATATCGTACAGTGGAATGATTCCAACAAGATTGAGTAAAAACCCGAGGAAAGGGTGGAAAATTTTCTCGAAAAGCGGGATTTCTGATAGATGAGAAACTTTTTTGACATTGATGAATGTTCATTTCTAAGAAGCGGCATTTATCTTTTGACGCACGACATTCAAAACCGGCTCGAAAACGCCAGAATCGAAAACCCGACCGAGCGATTAATATTCCAGGGCATTCTGAGGAATTATTATATTTTGAAAGCGCTTGTCGCCAGGTAATTCATGCGGGGAACATTTATCACATCTCTCGGGAGGTAAACACTTTATTGGACGGAAAGCGTCCACGTGTAGAGAGATATTCATTCCCCGTTGGCAATGTAAACTGCAGAAAAGGCAACACTATACCCCCCACACACAAATCCGGTATTTACTCCAACCTTATGCACACGGTTACCGAATCCCAAATACTTTATATCCAGCTAGGGCAGGAGTTTTGTTATCAACATGTAAATCACATTAATGGTATCTTCCTTGTAAGGATATGCCGATATTATTTTCCTCCTATTATGGCACAAAATGAATGTTACGTTCCGTTACGTATTCTGGCATTTCCATTATTCCTTATGACGCTCCACACCATTCTCATCATACCGTTTTAAATTTTTGTATGGAGGCCTCCGAATGAATGGTGACCTTTTGCTTGCCCCTCACTCCCAATCCCCCCAACTACATAAATCTCTCACTACTTATCCATTTTTCTGTGTATTCATGGGATTGTCAAAATACTGTCACCGACTAGTTCATAATTTAGGAAATCCTCGACTTAAGTGTAGAGAAAATTACATTACTTGCAATTTACTTTGTTATTTCCCACTGCAATACGGAAGCGTTAATATAATAATGATCTGTAACACTTTCATGAGTTATTAATGATTATGTATTTCATACTACGTAATTCGAATGAATAGTTTGTAAGTGCAGGGTGAGCTTAAGATGATTCGGGTTTGTTTAGTGCGTTCTGCACCTGCAAATGATGCGAAGATGCCATTCAAAGAATTCTCTCCGCAGAGAATAGGCAAATCTTCAACACGATATTCATACACAACATGATAATTCAGGTATTCGTCTCATTTTAACTTCAAGATGTAGAAAATTGGTGACACACCAGTAAAACACGAAACACAACCGCAATTCCGACTACATAACGCTGTTTAATTGCATCCTAACAATGAAAACGTTAGGACCGCGCATATACCGTCGAACTTGGTTAATTCAAAGTATTCTGCCACTGGAAAAAAATTCGAATTATGCGAAATTTGAATAATCCAAATAATTTCTGTGATCTCTATCTGTAAAATGACTACAAATTTCAACTTAATCATTAATATTCACACAGGATAATAATAATCAATTATTAAGATTGTAGCACCCGTTACGAAACTGTTTCCCAAATTTTGCAAATCGTTCTTATGGTATTAAAGAAATATATTTCATTAGCGTATTACACACAATCTGAACTTTCCCGATACTTTCCATAGTCTTAATAACGGCATAAAGACTCAAAATTCCTTGATCTGTAGGTTATAATCATAAGCATAATCAATATTAAGTGGCACACAGTCTCGACGAACTTCAGCTGAACAATGTTAAAATGACCATTAAATTGCCAAAAGACAAAAAATATAGAAATAGAATGTTCATAAACAACGAAATTTTTATTAGTCTTTTAAAATTCATCGCGAAAAGCAAAGCCTGGTTTCTTGTAGAATTTTTCCCAAAAAAAATTTGCTCCAATTTCGAATTATCTGAAAAATTCAAAAAAAATCGAATTAAACAAGAAAATTTAACATTAAATTAAATGTAAAACTAAAGGGGAGTTCGTGAAACTTCAAAAATTCTGATTAATCAAGTTCGAATTAACCAAGTTATACTATACACACACACATGCACAACACGTTCCTGCAGCTAACCAATTCCTTAGAAATTCCATGTAGTAATGTTTATGAGGTGCATGTACAGTCAAGAAATTGTAGCTGCAAATTCTGGTATTCGCCATTTTACCGTTACTGCCATTAACTAGCACCACCTACAGATAGACGGCCTCGCATGGGTTGTCAAGTTCATCTGAACGTCATGAGAGTAGCACGATAAGACTACCTATTAAGTTTGCCACATTTTGAACCACATCAGCTTATTTAGTTTCTGCTTATTTTGGCGTAGAATCTTCCGGGTTGGCTCACAAATACGGCGCGGTGATGAGCGTAGAAATCTCCAACTCTGTGGTCGATTGTTTCTTTTCCGCACAACGATGATACTAGCACCTCCTACGTCATTTTTTCTCTCTGAATATTCTGAGTGAGTATGGAGTACTTGCGTGACGTCACGAGCAGCGTGCGGAGGCCTTCTATCGCTTCGAAGTGCTGCATTAACACGATAAGTATTCAACGATAGCCGTATTTATAGCACACTTTGTACACATTATATTCAGAAGACGTATTCGTGAGATTACAAAAGAAAAGTTGCGAAACCTCCTTGATAGAGGCGGCAACATCATCTGTATCAGAAGGCCACCGCGCGAAGCTTGTGACGTCACTGAAGATCATCTCACCTGTAGCCATTGGATATACTACAAAAAGGGATAGAGATGGTGCATGCGACGGCCTGCTATATCCAATGACTGTGGTGAAATGACCTTCTTCAGTAACGTAACGATCGCTTGGGATCACGCCCCACAGTCATCGCAGTGGTGGTCGACAGAAGATGGTTTTCTGTGGGTCCCCAACTTCAAGGCGGAAATGCGAGCCGATCTCCCCGTTAAAAAGTCTCATTCCAGAGAGCAACAGTCCACCAAACAGTACAAATATATTCAATCATTACACTTCACTTCTGAAATACAGATGGCAGCAGTAAAAAATCAGACACAGCGCTAGATACGCACTCAGTCACTGTTAGGTGCACACATTTACACTTCCGGTACAACTCATTAGGTAGTAAATTGCCCATGGCGTTGTGCCAGCAGCTCCTAGGGATAGAAGGCCTTCGCACGCTGCTGCTGACGTCAGGAATTAGTCCATTTCCACGCTGAATATTCAGGGGAAAAAATTCCCTGGTCGTGCCAGTATCATCGCTGTGCGGAAAAGAATTTATCGGGCTCAGAACTGGCGATTTATATGCCCCACATTCAATCACCATGTGGCATTTGTGAGCCAACCAGGAAGATTCTACGCCAAAATAAGAAGAAACGATATAGGATGCTGTGGTTCAAAATGTGGCACACTTGCTAGGTATTCTTAATGACGTTACAGATGAACTTCGCAACCCGTCCGGAGGCCTTCTATCTCTAGAAGGTACTGATTGTGCTCGGTTTTGAAAGAAAAACAGAAAGTGACGCCACGAGCTTCGCGCGGAGACCTTCTGCTATAGAGGGCATTTTCAAAATGCCATCGTGGGCCGAACTAAAACTTTCCACGGAGCCCATAGGCTACTGACGCATATTATGATCAAGTAATTACAACTGTAAGATTCACAATTGCTTACTTAATGCAACTTAATGTAACTTGCATCAGGCAGATGGGCCAATAGGGACTTCAAATAATTAAAGGCTATATCGCGTTTATACCGAGATTATTTCCTTCGTTATTCTGAATTATTTATTTCCGTTTTAAGCCTGAAATTACTTCTTGCTCAGATTCTGAAATTATTATTTTTTCGTTAATTATGAAGGAATTTTTGTTCAAATTCTTGAAATAAATTTCTTCAAAAATATCAAAATTGATTTTTTTACATTATTAAGGAATTTTTAGAAAGGCCTATATATAATATATATGTGTTTGTGATTATTTTAGTTTCTAAATTATATGAAATCAGGTTTGCCCTAAAATGTGTAAGGGCCCTGGAGCCGTTATGCTCAAAATAGTTTCAAAATTAGAAAGTTTTTGCCCCGTATCACCTGAAGCTGACAGTAAAAATTCCATGTTTCTGAGTTTAACATTTACTGAGATATTCGAATTCGAATAACGGTGGATGTGGAAATTTGGGAAACAAAACGGCTCTGAATGCGGGTGAAACGATTTTCCCGCATTTAGAGCTGCCCTTTCCCAACTTTTCTCCGGTTATAAATTCAGGTATCTCAGCGAATATTGCACTTATAAACTTGGAATATCTCTTGTTGGCCTCATAAGAGACAATGCAGCAACATTCTAACTGGAAGGTAGAGGGCAGAGGGACCATAAAAAAATTTAGATTTTCATATATTTCATAACTGGTACAGGATTATTTTTCACATAATCTTTATAGCTTTTTGACCATTTTTCACATTGAAATCATACCTCTACGACGGACGGTTGATGAGATAAAGGCCGCATTAGCACTTACAGGACACCCTGTATAATAGCCGAACTCGTTCTAAATCAAAGTCGTAGGAACACTTGTAAGTAGCAAAGGTATAAAACGCATAAGAAGTAACACCCAAATGTTCTGTGTTTTCTCTAAATTCACTAATAAAAATTAATTAGAAGAAATAGAGAAAAGTAAAATATTAAGTTATAGAAGAGAAAGTATTAAGAGTTTAAATCGTGTGCTTTATATAATTCTCTGACATTAATTGGACATTAAGATACGGAAAAAATGATTTTATTATTCATTTTCTATGTAGTAAACGTTCATTTTCTACCTAGTAAACGTTAATCTAATATATTCCGGAATTTTTTCTCTCTCGTGATATTTATCAAGATTTGTAAAAATTCAAAAGTTTTAATGCTGTATTTCGAAAAAAAATCTTGGAATTTTTTTTAAAATTCCCTTTTCTTGGTTTATTTTAGTTTTTAGGGGAAAAAAATCGATTAATTCATCAGATGTATAATTAACGGGCATTTTTTTTTTTCGTCGTGTGTGTATTTTGATCTATATCTTTAACGTCAATTTAATCTTTATTAATGGTAGATATTCGCAAATATATATATATATATTTAGATTTTAGGGCTGAAAATTTTTATTTAGATTTTTTCTCAAATACTGAAGCTTTTCAAGATGAAAACTCATTAGGGTATTTATTGGTACTTGGATATTTACGGTTTTATTTCAAATCTCAAAGCATTAATTTTTTTAATATTTTTCGATCGTCCATCTGTGAAGTCTAGCTGAGGAATTTTTGAGATTGAAATTAAGCTGAGTTATAGAATTTCCAGGGCTTCTTCAGAAAGTTTTATGTAATCGACTTTTGATGGCATTTGCAGAATCATACACTTGTTGTGCAGAGTATTTTCCCTGTGACGAATTAAACTGCAATGCAAAGATTTCTTCAAAATCATGAAAGAAAAAGGCAACGTATACCCATTTCTTGAGTTTGAATTTTCTTCAAACTCAAGAAATATCCCAGAAGACTACATCACGAGACAAGTCACGTGATGCATTTTCAGCGTACATCCGTTTTAAACAAGAAAATTTCAGTGAATCCTTTTGCGTGTTTCATCCAGAAAGCACGCTCTTTTGCGTTCCTGTTACCAACGGTATATATGGTATGCATATATATCGACCAGTTTACCAAAAAACGTAATTCAACTATAACTGAAACTATTAATAGACAACATAACTTATCCTACGAAGGCTTTTAACAACTGGCTGTGCAGATGTTGATCTATGTCAGGAAGTATGGGATTTGTCACTCACTCTCACACACGCACGCATGCACACACACACACACACGTCAATTAAAGTCGTGTGGCCAAAATTGTACAGGGTGGGCAGAAATTTTAAAAAACTCATTAAACCGAAAAAATAACCGAATTAAAAAAACGGTTTGCAGGGTTAGCATCGCTAGGTCACGAAAAGTTTTACAATACTGAGAAGGAAGCCGATAGGTGGCGATGACGTACACAATAATACGAAAGAACAGATACGCAAATAACACGAACAAAATGCCTCCAAATCGTTCATTACAGCAGTATGTGTTCCACATGACCAACCACCACAGGCGATAACACATTGCGGGTGAGTCACAAATCCAGCAACGGCAGAGTGCAGCAGGTCCACATACACGGTTTAAAACGGTAAACTGGTTGTGGATTAAGAGTGCAAGTTCTTATAACCGTCTCATTTGCATATTTCCACCGAAGTTGCTCGTACCAGTGCTACCTATAGGCTTTTTTTTAGTCCCCCCCCCCCCATGACCTTTCTAGTGGTACTAACCCTGCAAACCATTTTTTATTTATTTTTCCGGTTTTTATGAATTTTTAAAGTTTCTACGGACTTTTTGCCCACCCTGTGTTAGTTCTTGACTTTAAAAACAAGCAGTAGGCGAGGCTATTAAATTTACTGAACATTTGGAAACAAATTTTTCCAATAATGTGACATTGTAACGTTCTTATTTTGTGATGAGAACTATTCCGAGGAGAAATATCAAGCTTTAATGAATCGGAATCAACTTTTTTTGCAACATTTTAATCTCTGGGGATACATTATAACTCTGATGGGAAAGGATTGAAGTAAAAACTACAGAAAAAATGTTTGAACTATAAAGGCGTGAAGTCGATGCGTATCTTATAGAACAATTAAAAAAAATAGCTTTGTTGCATGAAATTGTTCCGAAAAATGCATTGTTATTAGGAAGCTGAAATTTCGTAATATCTCAAATGAGAAAAAAATGAAACAGCTTTGAAAATATAACGGGAGATATCGACGCTTATACCTAGAACGTCCAAGAGCAGGCATTTCGTCTGCTATATGGGAATTGTATATGTTTTCTCCTTGCTGTGGGGCGTTGATATAAACTTTTGCTTTTTAAGTTTATTCCCGGTCATTCCCTGATGACACACACAATGCAACTTATATTCAGGAGTAACACATCAATAAAACGAAAAAATAAATGAGATAATGCTATTTGTTTTTCATGGTGTTGCTGGACAAGCAAACTGTCTATTGGCCGGGACAGTAGGTATCCACAATCAAGTCACTATACATTATTTTGCTACAGCCTCTGTTATCAAAGTTGAAGAAAAACAATTTTTTTGATCATTCACCTGGCAAGCTCGGTTTCTATTTTAGTTTGGCATTTCATAACTCTTCATGCCACCATCTGCTTTGAGAGCTTCCTAGAAAACAGAGGTCCATTCACAGTGTGTAGAAATGGCTCTTAGAGGACGGATGTATTGGGATAAAATAGTCTAATTTTTTATCAGTGCTGAATGATATTTCGAGCATCTGATGAGACATACGATGCAAACTCCGACACTGAGAATCATGATTTTCTGCTATATATACACGAAACAGAAATTAGTGATTGCGGAAGTCACTATTCCCTGAATCAGATAATACTAACGAAAACGAACGACAAAGATGTATTTTTTTTTTAATTGTGTATTCTTCATAGGTAAATTTGTTGTATTGAATTTTAGTAGTGCCCTAGTTTTTCCTCGATAGTGCATTCACGGCGGTATAATAGCATATGTTATCCATAGCGTTCGCGAAGAACTAAATAAAGTTAATAAAAAACACCGTGATATATGTATTATATAGCCGCTGTGGTGGTCGAGTGGTCATAGTGACGGACTCGCATCGCGAGGATCCGGGTTCGAACCCCACCGTTGTCACCACAGTGGTGGTCGGCTGAAGTTGGTTTTCTGTGGTTTCCAACATCAAGGAATGCGAGCCGATCTCCCCGTTAAAAAGTCTCGCCACAGAGGGCAACAGGCCTAAAACGTAACAAAGATTCAATCTTCACACTTCACTCACAATTTGAAGTATAGATGGCAGCACTGAAATAACAAGCACAACACTAGCTACACACTCAGACTGTCAGGTGCACTCACTTTGTTCCAGACTCTGCCACTAAGCTGGGCTGGAAGAGATCTCGGCAACGGGATAAGTCCGGTGGCAGAGACCCTGGCGTTCATTTATTCGTGATATATGTATAAAAAAGTGTACATCAATAAAATGAAGCAATGCATGATGTGACGTAAATGCAATAATTAATTATGTTTTGTTCATGGTAAACCTTAGCCTCAGTTGCCCTCTAAATTTTCATATTTATAGTTGGAAAGTCATTTTATGGACACCCTGTATGCTTAGCAAAACGTAAATTTCTTCAAAAATAACAAATTAACTATGTGGGATAATGCTCGTTGTTTTTTTATCGTAAAAATTTAGTGTCGTTAAATATATTCTACTAAAAAGGAGCAGCAGTCAAAATGACTGCTAGTGGCCTTTTAGGTATAACGTATAGTCCAGCCTTTCTAGTGTTAAGAGGAAATTAGAAGTCGCCAAAAATCCCTCTTCAGAATACCTTATCTTGTTTAATGAAGTAGGCTTTCTCTCGATTTTCAGCAGGTGGAAACTAATGGGTATAGGGAAAAATTTGCCTTTGAGAAATCATTTTTACAAAATAACTGGGCCAGTCAATACTAAAATAAGTGCAGTACTTATTTTAGTATTCAGTACTAAAATAAGTACAGTGCTTCAGTGCTTCAAGTGTAAGTATTCAGTGCTTCAGTACTTAAAACAGTTGACTTAAAATAAGTGAGACGATATACTTCGTCATTGTCGCTTAAAGGGTTAAACTTTCAGACTTGTCTCCACGGGCCACAGCAAAAAAAAGCTTCGAGTGGCTCTGCTTTTATATGCTGGTTTTTATCGATTTCGGTTCATTCAAAATTCATTTTGAGGGATAGTTACTCAAAATTTCTCTGAGAAGGATTACCTGTGTCCCTTATCTATGCCCTAACGTATCCATTCTCTTAAGTTTGTGCTGTTGTGCCTGATTCGTGTTATTTCAGGTGCTGAGATCTGTGTCTTCCATATTCTGAATTGGAGTAGGTAAATGTTTGAATTTTCACGTTATGTGAGTACCCTGTTGTAGGTCTTCCTACCCTCTACAGAGAGACATTTAATTTCCAGCTGCTGTCAATCAGTAACGACTGAAGATAGACCACAATTGCGATCCATTTGGTTAAATACAGTTTAAACTCGGTTATAACGACATCGAAGATTCCGGAAAATTTTGTCGTTACAGCCGGAGTTGACGTTCTCAAGATCTTTTTGAGCAAAAATGTAATCAGATGCTGTGAGAAAATACTGTGCATGGAGTTGCTATTTCATTGTGATTAGGGCGACCATATTCTATCGAGAAAAGTACGGGATACTGAGATCATAAATAGGGGATTCTCAGGAAAAATATTACTCATATATATATATATATGAGGTCGTTACATTCCCATCGACGTTATCAGCAAAGTTCATTTACATTATTCTCTATGGGAATTTGCCCAGACCGCTAATTACTGTCATTGTAGCCGAGGTGCCGTTGCCACTGAGCTCATTACAACCCAGTTTGACGGTATATGTTGACTGTTTTCATCAAGACTTCTCGGCTACCTTTTGATAACATTACAACGAATTAGCAAATAGGGATGTCCCATACCTAAAAAAAAATTAATATCAACTGAATTTTACAACAGCGTGCATTTACAATGCGCCAGTTGACATAATGCGATTCAAAAGATATGTAATTATATAATTTCCAGTCATTAATAGACTGTCGACAATTATCCAGAACGGGGTCTGTGGCGAGACCACATAAGGAGCGAAATATAACTATAACCGCGGATCATTCGTAATTGCGGTGCCCAATTGGCTTCGTTTCGGCAAAGTCACGTGTTTGGTCCGCAATCAGAAGGAGAAAGAGACGAATTCCCCCTCAAGTGAATTGGTGCCTGTCCTATTCACAGATCTTAATCCTCATTAAACCAAACGCTTGGTCTCCAAGTTGCCGGAAATATCAATGTAATTAGGAAGAAATTTTATAAATTTGATAACGATATGATAAAAAAAAAAAAAAAAAAAAAAAACATTTTGAGAGTGAGTATGGAAGAATATCAGGGGTGCACAACGTCCGGCCCGTGGGCCATATGTGGTCCACCAAGTGTTTCCATCCGTTCAATCCTGACCTCGAAAGTTGTTACAATAGAAAAAGTGTCAATACATTCAATTTCTTTCATGTAAAAATTCAGAGTACCGCCGAGAAAAAAGTCAAATGCAAGTAAATTTGCCAGTTACTGCCAGGAAATTTATCAATGGCATGCGAAGTGGTAAATTACAGCCGAAACAAATTGCCAAAGGCAAGTAAATTTGCCATTTGCAGACGTAGAATTTGCCGAATGCAAAATTAAAGTTGGCTTTCATAGTAAAGTAGCCCAAGGACAGGTGAAGACGTCAATTACCGTCAAAAAATTGTCAAAGACAAGTAAAGTTACAATTTAAGCAAGATAAATTTGTTACAGGCATGTAAAGTTGCCAATTACAGCCAAAACAAATTGTCAAAGACAAATAAACTTGCCATTTGCAACTGAAAAAAATTGCCAAAAGGCAAATAATGACGTCAATTACTTCCAAAGAATTATCGAAGTGAAGTTGCCAACTATCGCTAAAATTGCTGAAAAATTCCCAATCACGGAAAATGAGGGGGTAATGCAAGTCAACATGTAATTCACCCAAAAAGACGTGTACGTCTGACGAATATGTTAGATAAATTTATTTTATCCATCATCAACCATTTTCAATCCAATGCTGGGTAAAGGTGTCATCTAAATTTTTCCATTTTGCTCGGTCTGATGCTTTAGCCATCCAGTTGACTCCAGTCACTCTTCTGATCTCGTTGATCCATCTTGTGTGGGGACGCCTTCTCGTACGTTTAGCACCACGGGGGTACGAATATAAAATACTTGCGGTCCATCTGTTGTCCTGTCTTCTTGCAATATGTCCAGCCCATTTCCATTTTAGACGTTTAATTATTTTCATGATATCATATGCCTTTCCTTATCCAAGTGATTCGTTTTCTGTCTCTTTCTAGCATACATACCTCTTTCCATGCTCTTTTGTGTTGTCTGTAGCCTTTGTATCGTCTTGCTTGTGAGTATTCATGTTTCATCAAGTATAATTATATGTCTATAATTAATTCTGATAATTAGTCATAATTAATACAAATACAAAGGCCACAACAGACAAAATGCCCAAGGAGGTGGCTGAAAAAAGATGTCTATTAAAAATATGGATGTCGAATATGTATCTAAACTATATCAACAATACACCAACCCAATGAGAGCTATATAAAACCAATAATTGTGATAAAATACAGTTATACTGCTTATAATATATATAATCATATTATAACTTATAAGTTAAGAAAATAATCTTAATTCATGATTTCAAATACTCCACTAGGTGCTGTCATAAGCGCATTCAACACTCTCTCCCCCCGAAAAAACCACAAACCTCACACGATGGATTCTACGACGCACTTGTGTACTGAATTACGTACAAGTTGCGGAACACAATCACAATTTTCTCTCGTCAGCTGGGACAGACAATTTTCCTCTGAGCCAATGGAAACCCTGGTAGATGTCAGACGATTGCTTTCAACCAATAGCAGTCTTCACCGACTTGGTGTGAAAACACACGAGGCTTTTCGGCAGAGAGAGTATTGTTTTTGCGTGCTGATGTATTTTGAGTGCTTAGGGTGGTCGCGTTTCGAACTCTCTCTCGGAATGGGAAAGGGCCAATCTTCGATGGAGTAAAATGGGTCAATGACTATATCATCATTCTTATTGTGAGAGTGCTGGTATCTTGAAATATTGATAATAAATGCTCATTTATTAGTAGTGCGTTGATCGAATTAGTATGATTGATGTAACATGTTTGTTTAGATAACATAAATAAACTCGTAGAAATGTGTAAAGAAAATCTGTGTATCATGTATGGCAATAACATTTAATTTGAATATAAAAGTAATGGTCGCTCGAAAATGGCCTGGCGACAGTGCTGTTGAAAATAGGAAGAAAACGGGACATTTTATGATCAAGCTGGGAAGGCCAAAAATACGGGAATATCCCGTAAAGTACAGGTCACATGGTCACTTGTTATATACTTACAAGTTTCTGGCTCGCGAGCAGAAAAGGTCGTGCATCCTTGCTGTATAAAGGCATAGTTTTGAACTTATTATTATTATTTTTTTTTGTAAATTTTCTGCAAGAGAACACGAGTCGCTAATTCATTTACTCACCGTAATTGTGCCCCAAAAAATTTAATTTTCGGGCATGAGAAATGGAAGTCGAGTCTAAATGAAAAGAGTGAACTAATTTGTGGGAGTTATAACAGGTCTAAAGAGTTTTAATTTTCGCTTAAGCCTATTTACGTGACGTGAAAAGCTAGTTTTAGAATTTCCAGAAACTTTAATTAGATCTTAAAGCCTTCCGTATAACATGTGTGTGGGAAATCATTCTCTACAGAACCTTCATCGATTGGTAAATTTAATACTGTTATTATATATTTTATTTAACTTATATCGCCTTATGATATTTAAATTCCATTACCAATATAAAAATTTTTAATCACAAAATATTTGATGAGCTTCTCTTCCAGGTAAGCTTTCACACAGAATTGTTTTTAATTTTAAATCACATATGTAGGGGGTTGTGCCCTATATTACTGGAGTTTTTTTTCTGCTCTGAGATTATTTTCTCATATGATATGATTCTTTATTAATTGTGAAATTATTTTTCATTAAACTTTTAAAAATTAGAAAGAAAGTCATAAAATATCAATTTTTATTCCTTTATTTTTCATTCAATTTTGGACATTTCTTTCAATAACTGGTTTTTTCATCCAATAATATTGTCCATTTCTTTCAATGGTTTTTGCTATTTCTTGATTCTACAGAATGTAGAAATATTCATATAATCGCATTAAATCGGATAAACGTTTAATTATTTTTTTATTATTATTTATTATTTATTATATTTCGTTTTTATTTTTCAGATTGTTTTCTTGTAAATAATTCATTGCATCATAAAAACTTTTGAGGGTTATTTGTAATATGTAATTATTATGCTAATTTTTTCATGCTAGTTATAATAGCACATTATTGGCAAAGATTGATTCAAAACAAAAGAAGAGAGAGGAAGAGACATCGTGATAAATTGAATAACTATTTATATGTTTTTCAGATAACATGTTTTGTTCAGTTCTACAGAATGTAGAAATATTATCATAAAATCTCATTTAATCACATAACCATTTTTTTCGAATTATTTTCTTGTAATTAATTTGTAGCATCGTGATAACTAATCGGAAGTTTTTTAGTGCTATATATTTTTCATGCTAATATTGCATGCTAGTTAAAATTGCACTTTACTTGCAAAGAATTTACTCCAAAGATTTTTACAATTTTTACATGCAAAGATATAATTATAAAAAGAAAAAAAAATAGGGAAAATAGGAAGAAATATTTTGGAAAAATAAATAACCATTGATATATGATAGAAAAGCGACTGATATAGCGTAAAATGTTAAGTATTATGATCCTACGTGTGATGACAGAGTGCGCAATGGGTAAATGAGTGAATTAGATACATAATTGATTTCAAAATTAGTTGTCCTTGGAGAAACAGCGCATTGCAGTATTAAAAAATTCAATAAAGGGGTGGGGGGGGGGGGGGGGTTAACAAACAAACATCCCAAGTTTTAAAACTGACCACACCAATAGTGGTCACAAAGATGAAGGAGAAAAAATGGGTCTGGCGCTCTATTTAACTGTATCACGATCACGGTCTTACAACAACTTTAGTCATTGCTTTCAAAAATTTTGTGCATTTCTTTCAATAATTTTGTCATTCCTTTTATTATTAATGAAAATTATTTCTCAACAATTCTAAAATTAGTTCTTTCTTTAGTTTTTAATTCATTTTTTCTATTGTCCTGAGTTTATTTTTATCATCGGTTCAGAAACCTATTTTCTCATTAGTTTTACCAAAATTAATTTTGAAATTACTTCTTTCATCAATTATAGAATGCATTTCTCCATTGAGGTTTCTTCAGCATGTCTATGAATTCTGTAACTTATAAAAAGTTTCGCCACCGGGTTCGAAAAAGCTTCGAGGATAGATGAAGTCCACGCACTGTTGACCTCTGCTTTATGTGCAGTTTTAATTCATTTCGATTTAATGCTTTCTGAAGATTAGTTGATGAAAATTTCTATAGGAGGCATTTCCTGCGCCCTCACTCAAAGTAGGTCTTACGAGAGCCCCTCTGCCTTGTGCACTGTGAGTCCAGTGTCATGGTCGCATAAAAATACTTCACCACTTACTTTGACGTTGTCTCTTCCAGGATTTCTTCGCCTGTACCATTTTCGACAGCCAAAATGAGCTTTCACTACTATATTCCGTCTTCATAAGAACCGCCACCACCAGACCAACCGTTACCCTTGCTCTGTCCCCATAGGTGATTAGGGGTTCATAAGAACCAGTAATTGTGGCTCTGGGCCGGTCTTTTAAAATATATTCCGTAGGCCAAAAGAAAGTTGCATTGTGTTGCTACACATCAAATAGATTCTCCTAGTAAAAAAAAATGAACTTACCAAACTGACTTAATTACAGAAGAGGGAAAATTATGGCAATCTTCCTATTGACAAAAGACAAAATCCAAGGTACAAATTACAAATAGGTAATAAGTGGGGATTCTTCTCTGATAACGATATTGATATTCTTTAAATTCTGGGGAAAAAAATTCAATTGACAGGTTTCTCTCGTTATGAAAATGTATTTCATAACCACGCGTCGTTCTTTACGACGTGACACACGCCGCTCTTACCGATTTTCCAGCACAACCATAGCAGCAAATATAGCTCATAAGTTTCTGAACATTACTTACAAAGCAACAATGTGACAGTTTTAAGGGTCGTGAAGTAACAGCCATAACTTGAATACCATCAAGCATTTATGGATTGAGTTCGATAGAAGAGTCGAGCCAAAAAATATTTAAATTCGATGGTTGTTTTGGTGTTTTTTTTTCAATTGTGCGAAAAAAGAATAATGAAAAATACCCAGTTACCATGGGAGAAACTAATTGAGCCCGTACCAAAACATGGCAAGTAGTTTTAATATCTAAATTGCTTCCAACTTGCTCCGTTGAATTATTCTACTTTGCAATTGTGCCCAATATATGACTGATTTGATTATTTAGTCGCTGTTTGCTTTCGTATTTGTTTATGCCAAAATTAGAAGGTAAATTAATTTTTTCTGAATTTAAAAAAGTTACTTCCGAAACTTCTGTTCATAATAGTATGTAATAAGTAGGGCTAGGATTTTTATGCTCTAAAAACTTCTAAAAAATGCTCTGTAAAACATGCATTTATGGTCTTGAGATACTGTAAATGTATGCCCTATGAAACGAAATATTTCCTAAGAAATTTTTCGTTCCTATCTCAAATAACATTATTTTCAAAAAATAATATGATAATTAGAAATGTGAGTGTGTGTGTTGATGCAGTCTAAACTATTTTGGATCATTACTTATTTGTATGAACAGAAATTCTTCGATTTATACTAACTAAGCTCATCGAGCTAAACTTCCCTCAAAAATTTCCCGTTTGAGCAAATTTTTCCCTCCAAATCCAGAATTGGTGTGCTGCCATCTATAGATGAAAATACCTAGCCAAGTAGTGTATTTAGCTTTAGAAAAGCGCAAAATTAAAAATAAGTAAATAAATAAATAAGTAATTCTTTTTATTTAATAAAAACTCTCAAAATTTCCTACAAACGCTAACCCCCCCCCCCCAATTCACCAATTTTTCCCACGAGTTGCCATCACCGACACAGATGATTAATCTATTTACAGCCACACACCAGTGTCGTTGAAGGGCTAGTATTTTTATGATCCAACAATTCAATGTCATTTGCTGATTGATTGAAAAACCTGAATTTAATAATTTGTTTTTACCAATCAGCAACGACGCTCCATTTTTTTAGTGCATAAAAATCCTAGCCACAAAAACCCTCGCCCAGAGGCGGAAACCGCAGAAACCAGTCTGAAACGGGGTTGGAATAGCGGAGAAAAAATTCACTTTTCATCGAAAATCATGAAACAGACAAAATATGCCTTAAAATTTTGAAAATATGCTGCTCTATCACGTAAAAATGGCGAAATATGCAAAAAAAAAAAAAATGCAAAATTCAGAAATCCTTGAGCCCTAGTAAAGGGACTCGTTGTTTATGTTTGCAGGCTATTTTTTGTATGCATTTCATTATTGTTGGATAGATTTCATTTAAAAATTCAAATACAAATTTTGTGGGGACATTTATAGTTAACTGTCGATAGACCTTTGATCACTGCGGTAAATTACTATTTTTGTTTCGCCACCTAGTATCCTCATCAAAATCAAGTACTCATTGAAAAGAATCCATTTCTTACTGAAATAATCGCCTCCCCGAATTCTGTGTGATAACGGATAAGTTATCCCCAACTCCCAGAACGCGATTTCAGATTATCATTATTATTCCAGCAATCATATCAGCGTGCGTTATGTGTATGGTATCCTGAAATACCACACGGCAAGCAGATTAGTTCCCACCGAATCTCTCCCGGCATCTTAAATCGAAGAGCTGGTTATATATACACCACTGACGCCGCCGCTACTGCGGTGATTGCAGATAGGCGTGAATCGCACGGCTGTGGTGCAATAGATATGATACTCTCGGCTTAATTATATGTTAATTTCACAGTTGCATGGTGGGTACATTCGGAAGTATACATAAATGTAAATGAATATATTTGTATAGCTTGGTTTGTGCTTCCTATAATCCCGGTTTGGCAGATTCCGATTTCCGGGATGCGATTCTCCAACTTCATTACGCAGTCACTGATTACAGTGATCTCATGAATCCATGAAGATCACCGCGGCATTAAATATTAAAGTGCTTCCATTTGTATCACTTCAGTTGATCGAAGTACACAGATTATTTTGAATACGTTTTTCTCGAATGCACTGCCAGTTTTGAATTCAGGAAAGAAATATATATTCAATAATTAAGAGCCTACTACTTTTATACAGCGTGTTTCCGGAAGGCCACATTTCAAAAGTTGGTTGGACATGCTCAGATTAATGTAATGAGTAGAGCTCAGATTTTTATGTCCTGAAAATTTCGAAAATATGCAAGCATATATGATCTAAAAAAACATGAAAATATGACCTTAAAATTTAAGAATGTGACCTTATAATATCCCCATTACTTCATTTCTTCTTTTACACTTATAGTTTCTTATTTAATTAAGTTTAAAAAATCATAAATTTACCATTTTAATAAAAATTCACTCACCAATTTCGAATGAAAACATGTTACAAAAATACTGCTATTGTTAATTTCTTCTAAGAAATATTTTTTGAGCGAACTACATTGCACAAATCTCTTTGAAAATTCGGTAAAAATCACCAGATGGAGCAATATTTGGAGAAAGCAGACTCAAGTTTTTGCAATCTCGTTGTTGAACTGCAATTGTTGCTGCACATTAGATAGGTTCTGTGCTGGAACTGTTAACATAGTACAGTCGAATCCCGTTATAACGAACTCCAAGAGACTGGGGAAATCACTTCGTTATAACGAAATTTCGTTTATTCACCTGGTTTAAAACCTGGAATTCCAGGCTTTTGCATTGGTCCTATATAAACTCAAAAGGAGGGGTTAGAAAAATGTTCGTTAAAATGAGATTTTCGCTATAACGGTATTCGTTAAAACGGACGATGATGAGATAAAGGCCACGTCAGCACTTACACGACACCCCGTATCAAATGGGCAGTTTAAGCATTTATTATTTTTCTTCGTTTTTCTTAAACTGGATAATAAATAGATGAATAAAATGAATGCACCACTTAATTTCCTACTAACTGATCGTAACGTCACGGCAATTCTGATGAATAGGGATTTCATCAGGAGAAAAAATTAAACTCAATATACAAACGAATTATATACATCTAAAAATCCTATTATTATTTAACTTGTGCTACTACTATAATCACTGTTGATACTGTATAATGCGGCTCTTGATATTCTATGTGTGAAATGAAAATTCTCATTTACGTACCACTTCGCTATTATAAGCACTGAGCCGATGGTAGCGGTCATCTCAATAAAATATGATGGAGGGTTGTTTGATTATTTCCGCCGCACTTTTATAGTATGACAGTAATTTTGTAACCTTGAATATTTGTATTATGAACTCATGGTGATAGTTGTTTCTTATATGTATTACCTTCATAGTAATGTTTGTGTATGGACATTCCCAATAGTATAAAAAAGGGAAAATTTTTTGTAATGTAAAATAATGTACATGAGTAATTCAAATGTGAATGCCCAGCACTGTGTGGACGGAGGCTTTGTTTCTTAGTTTCCCGTCGCAGTGAAGGCGCTGTATGTATGTATATATATATATATATTTTGTGTACATTATATATTTAGATCATTCTCAAATCTCTCCCACTTCAACATGCCAGTTTCTTCTTCTTTCTTGCCCACAAGTCTTTTCCACACCACTTCTTTCGAAATACTAGGCTGCGGTCTCCGGCCCTTACGTGACACTGGGCGAACGTGCAATTTTTCTCCCTAGTCATTGGGTTCAGCTTTGACCTTTGAAAATCAAACACACCCCGCTTCCCATCTCATTGAGATATCGAAGCGTTCCCGGAGGACGGGTGTGTCTGGAAATTTTATTAAATATCTTCAGAATAATAAATAAAAATATTACATATAGATTTTGCACATATAAATTCACATATAATCAATGTTCGTCAATAGACGTATCATAATATACGGAGGGAGAAATTAAAAATCAACTGTAAAAGCTACATCATAATCTTCTGGAAGTTCTATTTTTGGGGTTCAGCTGTCCATTTCAGTCAAATGTCTTGTACGTTGCATCGAGTTGATGGCTGTTTTAATGGGGGAGAACGACGCGAGTGATTCGATACTTGCGAGCACGGGGAGCCTCCACTGCAAATCTTTGTTAACTTTTCTGACACAACTCTGTCTCTTTTGAGGTAACGGAAGTAAGGTGATTTGGATCAGTTCGGGGTTGTGAGCGGTTTGATCTATCTATATGATGGCGGGTTTTTTTACAACGTGCACCTTTCAATGATACCAAATAGCTAAAAAAGAGGCACCGGAGAAAAACAAACACTGTGATAGGACATCTGCTTCTTTAATAATACTATTTGTATTCAAATAATATTTATTTAACATGTTTCGCAGTTATATTGATTATTATTACTATTAATAATAACTAGTTAATAATAATAGTAACCGTTTATTACAAATAATAATAATTATTAATAATAAACGGTCCCGGGTTGAAACCCTGTGGAGAATATTCTTAAGATATTTTCCTAATGAGTTTGAAGCGACTACCGATAGATGGTACCTTCGTTTCCAACCCAACTCACTAATGGCAGTAAATTGCAATATAGCGATATTGCTAAAGTTGGTGTTTGGTGAAGTAGAGTAAAACCTCGATAAGTCGTCACCTCGTGTTATCGCAAAATTATGACGGCTTAAGCGTCAGTTTCAATGCGTAATGTTGGGAAAAAATCGTATAAATTTAAAGTAAAATAACATTGATTAAAATATAAATTAAAATTACAATATTGATAAAATTTATAGATTGCAAAAGAAAAAAATTGAAATATTTAGCTTTTTTTAGAGCTTTTATTACTTAACTTATTGTGTTAAAATATACTGGTACGCTTTGATTTATACTAGTAATTTTTAATTTAGACTAATCAAAGCAACTATTAGAATTGTTAGCTTTTCTTTGCAACAGAATTACTGCACACTAATTTTACATACATTCATGAAATTTAATTTTAGTGTTTTCTTTTTTTACCAGTGGTTCGTGAAACAACTTGGCAAAATTTATCAAGGTAATCTTTCACATACTAACTACAAGGTGATCTCGAACACAGGCTCCGCTTTCAGTGACTTGTGGGGGGCTTTGGATAGGGGAAAATCACACAAATACAACGGCACAACAGGCAAAATACCCCACGAGGTGGCCGAGAAAAAGATGCCCATAACAAATATGGATGTCATATATTTCAAAAATACAGCAACCCAATTAAAAATGCAATTACAAACAATACATATACATGATGATATTACATACAATGCCCATAAATAATATACTTATGGTTGCCTAATTCTAAGTATGGTAGCTTCTCGATTTACCCCAACATGTTTATCGTATTTTCCAAGACATTAGAAGACCTCAACTTGGGAAAAAAATATCTGGTGGTTCGAAGATAATTTGCTTAAATTTAAAGCCCTAAATTAGTGGGACCCATTCTGAAGTCAGTTGTAGATCGAACGGTCCCCTAAAACGTTTCAAAAACTTTAGTCGGCAAACTGACTACCCCAGCGTAACTTTCGTTACTTGAACTGTTCCGTTTTGGTACATAAGGTACATGGTGACTTCTAAGCATATGGCAATACTGTTAACAATCTATTTTTTTTTTTTTGAAGTAAGCCATATACAAATTAGCTGTTCCTCTCTCTCAAATTTTTGTGACGAGTTAACCGAAATTAGCGACGAGAAAACGAGGATTTAATAACATTGTTTTCTATGAAAGCTGGACAGGCCTGAAGAAAAACGACGAATTAACCGGAGTGAGGAATTTTATTAGGATGACGACTTAACTAGGTTTTATTGTAGTTATATTAGTTAAATATCTCTATAGCGGTCAATTGTTCTAGGTAGAACTTCATTTTATTACCACTAAACTAAGAATTCTAGAATATTCATAATTTAGGGATCTAAGAGCCCCGAAAACGATAAGAAAAGTTATGAAATTTCAAATATACCGAAACCGTTCGGGTGTAATCGCAGCATATCAAAGTAGCTTTGTGGCCGAAATGACTGCTTATGTCATTATAGTGTTATTCCGTTGAATAGAGTGTATCACAGGATTTTAATCGACAATATTCAATGTAATTTCAATGTCAAGTATTTAATTCAATGTCAAGTATTTAATTCAATGTCAAGTATTTAATTCAATGTCAAGTATTTAATTCAATGTCAAGTATTTAATTCAATGTCAAGTATTTAATTCAATGTCAAGTATTTAATTCAATGTCAAGTATTTAATTCAATGTCAAGTATTTAATTCAATGTCAAGTATTTAATTCAATGTCAAGTATTTAATTCAATGTCAAGTATTTAATTCTATTTAATTCAATGTCAAGTATTTAATTCTATTTAATTCAATGTCAAGTATTTAATTCTATTTAATTCAATGTCAAGTATTTAATTCTATTTAATTCAATGTCAAGTATTTAATTCTATTTAATTCAATGTCAAGTATTTAATTCTATTTAATTCAATGTCAAGTATTTAATTCTATTTAATTCAATGTCAAGTATTAATAATTCATCTCTAACAACAGAGTTATCGCATGTATTATCGCGTCTTTAACAAAATAAATTCAGATATTTATCGTATTTGTAATTTTTACTAAATAAAGTATTCACTGAGAAAAACTCTGATTCAAAGTATTTCCTCTACTCAAATTAGTAAAATACACAGAAATATATTTCAGTTAAAATAAAAGAAATTAATACACGAGGTACCTGAGGACAAAATAAGTAATTCATTCCTTTAAACTACAATACCATTTTTTTTCTGAAACAGACTTGGGAGTTTGTCCAGAAAAAGGCAACCCGACTTTAATATTTGATGTCTTAAAAATGGTGAATATTAAAAAAATTATGCAAGATTTACAGAAAACTGGATGTTATGTAGAAATGTTGATTTTGCGAAAGGAAAATTCCCTTTCTTCTACGGCCGTGAATCGAATCCCCGTCCTCTTCCATTACCGACCAGCGCGCTAACCAATAAGATACAGAGCATAGTTTCCCAACCTTTTTTGTCCTATCGCCTCCTTCTTTAGAAATATTTTACACTCATCGCCCCCAATGCAATATAACCCACAGGATCATATGTCATACCCGTAGCTTCTACCGCCCCAATGGAACATTCCATCGTCCCCCAGGGGGCGTTTACGCCCACGTTGGGAATCCTAGCTACAGAGGCAGATGAATCATTTCCCTAATCGTTTATTTCTTAAAGATTATCCCCCCCTCCCCATTCTCTGTGAAAATCAGCAGCGACACATAACAGGCAGGTTTTGTAAATCTTCCACAGACACGTAAAGAGTGTCATCATCTGTAGATAAAAAGGTGAATTATTTTTTGCAGGCTCGTAAGACATGGTTTGGTGAATTTGTCTAGATTTCAATTATAGGTCGCAAAAGAAATGGGAAAAAAATTTAAATATATATCACGGACTATACGCAAAGGAACCGCAGTTCTACGGCTAAGCTATAATAGTATTCCAATATTTATAAAAATACATGCACTATGGGGTCATTCAAGTATTACGTCAGCATCGGGGGGGAGGGGAGAGGTTTCGGATTTGCTGACTTTTGATGACAAGGGGGGAAGGGAGGTTTGAGGGCGGCACACTACCTAAAAACTCTGAACGAGAAACTCGCGCGATGGAAGTGAAACTTATAGGTTGCTAAGCATGGGCGGAGATACGGGGGGGGGGAGGGTCGGGGGAATGTCCCCCCCCCTCCAGCTTCAAAGGTGAAGTCGACTGATCTAATTTAAATATGAGCTGATATCATCATCATCGTGCCCCCTCCCCCAGCAATAATGACCTTGCCCCCCCCCCCCAGACTTCCAAGTCAATCTCCGCCTATGTTGCTAAGTCTGATTTGTCATGACTGATTCACCTTGCCTCACTTTTATCTTTTACTGGTCGCAAGATATCGAAGCGTGGAGAACACACGCTCTTTCCCACTCCAACCTAACCCAATTTTCTTTTCTTCCAAACTGTGTGTGCATCACCCATCTATCATATCTAAAGGTGAACGCTCTACGATTCCAGTGACTTCGCTGGGGTTGGGAAAGGTCCTACACAAACCGCGAGATGGTTCAGGCAACCGTTTGTAAGGAAAAGAACGGTTACCTTATTTCCGTTCCAGCGTTTCACTTTTGTTAGTGAAGGAAAGGAAATGTTACGTCATTTCCGTTGCTCCGTTTCACTTTTTTTGACGCCGATCTGAAATTTCACTACACCGTCCAAAGAAGTTTTGCTTCCCTTTTTAACGTGCACAAAGTACTATTTTTTTCGGGGGGGGGGGGGTGTTATAATATTGTATTTATTGAGAGGTGTATTTTTCACTTATTTTGTTCCTCCTGAATATAAGAACGAAGATATAATCCCTGGAGCATCCAGGCCACCCTGGTATAACCGGGAAGGGGCGACTGGCTCTAATGCATAGGGAGACTCCATATATTGAGATCTGACGCAATGATTTTGAGACTTTTAATTTGGTGGGTTTATATTTCCAGTCAATTAGGGCTGTCGGTAATATCACTCTGTCCAAGGGACAATGATGCTGTGTTCAGACACCGCCTAGTTTCCTTAAAGAACGTATATTATGTGTGGGAAAAAAATCAAATAAACTGATGAACAGTTTTTTTTTGTTTCGCAATGTAATTTTTCTTCCCTGGAAATAGAAAAATTAAAATAACTCCAGCAGCAAAAATGAGAACTAGAGTTAGAAATTTCAAAAATGCCTGGAAGCGGTTGAAATGACATAAAAAATGAGGACATCTGGTAACCCCAACTATAATTAATTTAATGTGGCGTTGTCAATGCATTTCTTGAAATGGTGTTGTGTGGGACTGTCATTGTCTCTGGTGAGAAAATTCCTCTGCTGTCCAGTTATAATTCGCACTTCTATTCCGCAGATACTCAGAGAAAACCTAAATCAACGTGAAGGGATGGGTCCTTTCATGATGAAACCGTCCAAAAAAATTATATAATAAAACACACATTTTTGAAACTCATCTAGTTTTTTTAACGTAAAAGCCAATGCAAAATAAGTTTATAGCCAAAAAGGCTTTCGTGATGCGAAAGCATCAATATATTGATTTCAAACCATCTATAATCGGAAGTGATTCCAAAAGTATATCGTTTCCACTAGTTTTTTATTTTTTATTACGTCCTCACGTCAGACCCAGATATAAAAAAAAAACGTCCTCCTCTACTTTAAGTTTAAATGCACGCTCCAAAGTATTCAGATGCATTGCCTAAAATACACACACCCGCTATAATGTATATATTTTTTCTTATTATTTAGAGTATGGGAGATTCCCTTCCTTATCTATTTTTCGTTTATTGTACTTCTGGTGTATTTGGAGTACACGTCAACCCCTCTCCCGGACACCATTATCTGTACAGCAGTTTGGGTTCCATCTCGTCGAGGTAGTAAATATACTCGTAAAGTATTTTACGATTCCGACGTATTCCTCGTACGAATTTACGACATCGTGCATAAGTCTCTGGAAACATAAATTGAACTTCTGGTATTGGTTGAGTTGGGAGGAGTGAGTCATGTTGGTGTAGGGTGCGTATGTTTGAGGTCATATGGAATATTTTTAGTGGAAAGATGGAAAATGAAGTTTTTTTTTTCTTGTTTTAAGCAAATTTTATTTTCGTATTGAAGTGAATTTGCTGTAGAAAATTCATCAGGTTTACTTGCATGTCGTCGTGCAAGATGGACGCACCAGTTTCAGGAATTATCCCGACAAAGTAGAATTCCGACAATAGTGATCTCGAGAAATACTGCAATACTTTCAAAATTAATTTAAAAATATTCAATCGATTTACGGGATGTTCTAGTGCAAAGTCATGTATTCGTAGATACAGGGCATAGAATTTAAATATTACTGTAAAATTTTCAACAAACTGTTTAGTTATGCAGTCAACGCTCATTATAACGACCCCACACCACAGCGACGATTTCATTCGTCCCGAATGTTTTCATATAACGACTACAATATGTTTTATTTTCGATGTAATGATTCTCCGAAGGGACAAAGAGGGCCGTTATATCGAGCGTATATTATGTATTTTACACATTTAAAATTTTTTTTTCATGGGCATCTTTCTTCAGCTACCTCGATGGGCAATTCGTCTGTTGTGGCCTTTTTGTACGTACAGTAAAGCCTGTCTTCCACGGAATCGCAAGGAACAGAAATTTTTTTTTTCATTTGAATACAGGTTTCCGTTTAATAAAGGTTCAATTGGCATACAATATGTAAAATTATGTAGCGATCCCATGTGTGATTGAAATATAGATTAAATAAATAAATAATTGGTCTATAATATTACCAAATACTGTATTTAGGTTTCAATAGTATCTGTGTAAAATTCCGACGTACACTGTTTTTCTTCTAAAATAACGACATTTATGTTCTTTTTTATAACCTCCTCAAGAATTTTCAATCAGGGTGTCAATATCTGTCGTGTCAGGTTCGGGTTGTACATTATCGTCCCTTGTTATGTAACTCTCAGCATCAGGGCCGTAACTAGCAATTTTGTCAGAGAAAGAGCTACAGAATTTTGCACCCCATCACTGTAAAATTCGATGATTTTATAGAGATGTTTTTATTTCCATCCCCTGAATTTTGCCGCCAGGGGGGGCAGTTGCCCTTTCCCTCTCTCTAATTAATTCCGGTCCCGCTCAGCCTTGGAATCACGGAATGCACACAGCTTGCATACAATTTTGTAAATCTTGCATATCATTTGTCAATTCAGCCCTCACACTGATTTCTTTCGTGGAAAAGCCTGACTTTCCGAAATATTTTGCTGCAATTTCAGAAAGCAACTGTTTCACTATGTATGGCTTATCAAAACTTCAGCATCAAGTTTTCGCCAATCTAATGGTTGATGATGTGGAACTCACATTTGTAAGCATAGATCGCGTAAAATATTTCGGTGGAGGAATTTAACATTTTGTATTATCTTTTGATCTATTGGTCGCCAAACATTCAGTGTTTCGTGAAATTTTCCTCTAAAGGATACAATTTTTCATTCCGTTTCCGCGTTAGACAGCTTCCGTTTATTCCAGGTTTTCTAATGTGTATTTTGACATTGAAATCACGGGACCACGATTTTTTTTCCTTTGAAGACAGGTTTCCGCTTAATACAGGTTCCTGTAAAGACAGGTATTTGTATATCTAACATATTGGAAACCTCCCAGAAAACCGACTTTAGCCCACCAATACTGTGCCGCCAACGGGGTTCAAGCCATCCCGAACTATGGTCACACGACCGCATAGTGGATGTATACCACTTTTTGCCGACCTGATTTAAAAAGACTCTTGTGTGCAAAACAGGTTACAATGGATATTATGTATGACAAACGCTTTCAAAAAAATTACAGTGAAACCTCGACATAACGATACTGCGTGGACCAAGAAAACTATCGTTGTAAAGAGTTATCGTTTTATCGAGAGGCAGCATTATCATCATGCGCCACAAAATTTTTTCTGTTGTTGGCATCTTTTCTGAATTGTCCTTGTGAGTGTCATAATAAAATGCCCACAGACACACACATTTATAAGTATTCATTCGCAGCAAACTAAACCTAACCAGTGAACCTAACCAGTGCTAACCAGTATTTTCGTCTTGCCCTTTCCCCTCAACAAGTTTGATTTTATAGCCAAGGAAAGAAAAATACCGCATTTTGGCAAAAAAGGTATGGATTTTGTTAAAACAATTATTCGAATAGATCTCGCTTCGCTAACACTTTACACATCTGGTGATAAATTTGCCAACATAATGGGGCGAAGGTAACACGTAATAGCAAGGTTAACATCACTCTCGAAGAAGAGGAAAAATTGCCAATCGTGAAAGACAACTGAACTTGGCTTCTATAACAGAATAGAATATTTCAGTTCATTTTCAATTAGCAACATCCCACAGGATGGATAATTTTTTTTTTTTTTGTGGTCTTTGGCGCGTAACTGACCATTAGAAAACTGACACGTCACAAAAGTTCAAAATCTTACATATCCCTTAATATTCGTCCGATCCTAAAACGGAATACACTTTTCTGTGTTAGTTTTCACAAGGAATTGTGAGTGTAATTATTTGAAGGTCGATAGCAACCCCCCCCCCCCCATATATAAAGTTATAGAGGACTTCGTCGTGAAACCTGCCGTTGTGTATGTAGGGAAGTTTAACATTAAACTAAAGCAATCCCAAACACGATATAAAAATCATTGTACAGGGGGTATATCGTTATATCGAGATTCGTTGTAGCGAAGTTTCACTGTATATTGCCAAACCATCATTATTCAAAAAAAAATACCCTTCGTAATTTGGACCTTTCTTTTCCGAGAAACTAGTAGAACTCTTGGAAAGAAAAAAGAGCGTTCGAGCAGTAAAATTTGTATTCTATCTGGTACCTCCATCAGTACACGTTATCAAAAGGAATAACTAGAAAAAGGGATAGGGCAAAAAAAAAAGAGAAGAAAATAAGAACCCGATAGAGATGAAGAGAACAGGGAAGTACCGAATGGAGGTTCCGAAGTAAAGTCCCTTTCTCTCCGGTATACAAGTCTTGAAGGTTCCTCCTGGAAGAAAATGTAATGGGATGGTCATTGTGATCCGAATGAGAACCAATTTCGCAAAATCCTAAGAAATACTCAAGTTTCTCTCGATGCCGAAGAAGGAAAGAAAAAAAAGAGTCGTTTCACTAGAACAAAAGAAGTGATTCTTTGTGAGATTCGAACCATGAAAGATCCGTCTAAGAATTCGATTTCTAACGAGAAGTATGCAATGTGTAATGGAAATAGCAATAGATCTTACAAGCGGATAAAAGATAATCGAGAGATGCTTTCGATTTGAAAAGAAAAAAAATTTATATATACACCTTTCGTCTTTTCTTTAGGGCATTTTCTAAGGACGGTTGCTTCTTTATCTGTTTTCCCTTGAGATCTTAATAAATCTAGAAATAAAGTATCCGCTTTCAATGACATCATAATTTGTGTTGGATTTCCCCCCCCCCCCTCACATAATATTTATCATGGTATGAGGAAAACATAGAAATTATTAAAGTAATGAAAATGAAAAATAATAATAATGTCTGTATAACAGGTGTCTCAGGAAAATATAAATATTTTTACTGCTGATTATACAGGGTGTTCTGTTAATGGACCGGCAAACTCAGAGGGTTGTTAGTAGGCATGGAGAGAGGAACAAAAATTGCAATGGAACTTTGGTGTCGCAAACCACGTTGAGAGGGGTGGAAGTCGGGAAAAACGATTGCAGGTTTCGACGTCACGCTGGAACGACAAAGAGTACAATAATAACTCTAAAATGATTTATTTGATTAATTATTACAAGAGTTTTTGGAAGTGGCGGCCGATTAAGTCATTGCGCAGTCTACAACGACCCGTGCTGGGTGGAAGGTCCCTGTTTCCCGTAGAAGTCGATATATCGCGATTGCGGCGAAGATAGTATGGTTCGAACAACGCCTCATCGGATATTGCTGTTAGTACATCCGCTGTGCTAAGCCCTCATTGCCATCTGCTCGACCGTTAATCAGATGCATATCAGCTTATTCCTCGTTCAGCCTTTACGATACTCATTGAAACAGACAACTAACTGCCACACGTGCTTACTACCGCAATAGTGCTAATTTACGTCGTCCGCAGCGCGTGATCCTACCCCAGCGCAAGCGTTTCGCGACACGACGCTGCTTACGTCAGATATGGTGAGCGAACCCACGAACGCATTCAGCGATCAACTCACATCCACCTTTCGTCTCCTCTTGACTCGGAGACTGCATGCATTTTCCGCGATTTTCACCCTCTCAACGTGGTTTGCGACGCCATATGCCATTGCAATTTTTGTTGCTCTTGATGTCTACTAACAACCCTCCGAGTTTTTCCATTAAACAGAAAACCCTGTATAATTGGACTTTTACGGGAATCTTTTTTCCCAGTCACCTCGCTGGGCATTTTGCCTGTTGTGGCCTTATATTTGCATTTGTATTTGCATAAGTGAAGTTAAATTTTAAATAAATATTAGTAAAAATAGAGAGAATGACACTTTCTTGAAATCATAACCAGAGGAAATATAAAAATTTCAATTATTACTTTACCCCAATAAAGAATGTAACTTACTGAAATGCGTGCGTCTTTTTATAGTACTAAAATAAATCGCTAAAAATATATCGCTTATTGAAGTTATTAATTTTGTCACTTTCGAAGTCTTTTTGAAGTCCTGTTCTGTTTTATTAAATGTTGTATTAGCTAGTGAATAGTTGCTAATATAGAAATAACCCAAGTTTTAATCACCCATAACTCAGCCAATTTCTATTTATTTCGGCACGAGGTAAATTCAGTACAATGGAAAGAAATGCGAGTTTTACTGGATAAACATTTTTCTTCAGATTTAAACTATAAGCCTGAGGCTCCCGCTTCCCAATATTTGCTACTTTCTTGGGAAAATGAATTGAAATACTGGGCTCAAACACATACTGCGGATATTTTCAATAACTTCACTCCCATGAGCAAGAGAGACGTACTTATCTCCCACATGTCCTATACGTGAAAAAAACTCCAAAATATGCGTGGGAAACTTTCGTATACAATACTCCTACTCTATTTATATCAAGAGAAATGTTCTGCTATGTCAGCAACAAAACCTTAAGAGAGGAGTGGAATGAAACTTGATGGAGACCTGTATGTTGTATAGAAACAAAACTGAAGTCACTTGTATGAGATTTTTCAACAAAGAAACGACGAATTTGCTAATACCAAAGAACCGGGGCTTTGAACCTTAATTCGTACATCCGGGTACCGTAGATGAGATTATAACGGCTCATAATATATCGAGCTCATACATATTATAAAAGGCACACAGAAGGGTAGGTCGGATTAGCATTTTGCAAAGAATTAGTTTGCTGTGTCTCGACATAGCCGAGTATCGTCAGTATATTTCACTATGTTTTCAGCCTTAAAGGCAGGGGGTGCACAACTTTTCAGTCTGCGGGCCAGAAACTTGTATATATAGGGTGAAAATATGATCTGTATTTTACGGGACGCCTCCGTAACTTTATAGTCATTAGATTTTTAGAAAATTTACCTTTTTTTCTTGTAATTTCAACAAGGTTTACTTGAATTCTTGGAATTAAAATTATTTTCTTGACCTGTTAATTGATGCCTTTGACAACATTTTCTTTTTTGCTGAAATTGACCCCTTTACTTGCCTTTTACAATGTTTTTATCTTAAATTGGCAACGTTTCTTCCCTTTGCCAAATTTTCTGCTGCAATTGGCAATTTCGTTAGCGTTTGACAAAAGTGTCGTCATAAATGCAGCAATTAATTGCCTTTTTTAATTTTTTAGCTTAAATTGGCAACCTCACTCGCCTTTGACAACTTTTTTAGTGGAGAGTTTTTTGGAGATGAACGGCGAAACACAGTATGTATCCCGACTTTCCCGTATTTTTATGAAGAAATGCAGTCAACCCCTGAACATTTATCGGTTTGTGTGTATTGACACTTTTCTACCAGAACACATTTGGTGGGCCAGATGGAACCTCTAGGCAGGCAACATTTGGTGCCCTGGCCGGAGGTTGTGCACCCTTGCACTAAGGGACCCTTTGGCTTGTTCGGTTTCCTTGATTACATAAGAGCAATGCGAATATGAGACGTTTGTCCTTTATTACTCCAAAAGATCTGTGTATGTCAGAAGTATCAATTATGTTTCCTTGAAAATTGATGAATGAGTTCGATTTCTATTCGCTTTCCAATTCAGATATTTCTGTGTAGAAAAGAAATGCGAATAAATATTAGTTGAAATAGAGACGCGCCACCTATCAAGAGAAAACAAAACTATCATTTATTATTCTTGAGAAAAAAATTGGTTTTAATTTTAAAACCGGTGTGTAGCGTGAAAATGAGAAAAATATGATATGATGTTATATGATATTCTTTATTTTCATACTACATACTTTTATAAATTTTATGGTCGAAAATATCGGTAACTGCGCTATTATGTTTGCCACACGGTTACATAGCAACATCAGTGGTAAAAATTGAAACATAGTGATCGATATTTTGGTACATAAAACTCACACAAGTGAAATTTCATAACAAAAAAAAGCAATATATAAGTATAATATCGATATTTTTTCCTTTCATATCATGCTGCACATCAGTTCAAAACTTAAATCCAATTTTACTTCAAGAATAATAACAGATAGTCCTTTTGGCAAAAACTGTGTAATTCTAAAGACACACAAGTCATTATACTTAAAAAGAAAAGTGTTCACAGTGTGTGCTACCAACACTGGCTTATATGGAGCTGAAACACGGACACTCACAAGCAAGATGATACAAGGGCTACCTACAACACAAAGCAGCATGCAAAGATGTATGTTAGGCATCACAAGGACAGACAGAAAACAATCCACTTGGATGAGAACCCACATAAGGGTATATGATATCATGGCATTAATTAGACGTTTAAAATGGGCTGGGAATATTTATGCAGGAAGACAGAGCAATTGATGGACCACAAGTATTCTAGATTGATACTCCCATGGTGTTAAACGTCTGAGAAGGCGTCCCCAAACGAGATGGATTGACGAGATCTGAAAAGTGTCTGGAGACAACTGCATGGGGAAACCCATTAAAGCAATACGTCAGCATCGATGGGGGGAAGGGGTGTTTCCGATTCGCTGACTTTTGATGACAAGGGGGGGGAGGGGGTTTGGATAATGCTTAGCCATCAACCACCCTTTATGAAAATATGAAATATTCTTAATGGCATCTTACTCGGTGCGCCAAAAACGAGAAAAACCTTTCGATAGTTTGTGGGCACTTGAAAAATAACACCCCCCCCCCTATTGATAAGTGCCCTACAGAGTCACTTTAGTGATCTCTAAATGTTTCGCAGATCCAAGTGATCTGGAAATGTGTCCGGGCCGCTTAAGTGCTCCGGAACTGTGCCACGCATTATTCAAGTGATCCGTAACTATATGTCGCGGGCCACTTAAATAATTTGAGAATGTGTCGCAGGTAACTTGAACCGCACTGGGGGGGTCACTTAAGTGCTCTAAAAGTACGTGAGATGTCACTCATCGGATCGCTTAAGTGTTCTGGAACAGTGTCACAGGTCATTTAAGTGCTCTGGAATTGCACCACGGGGCACTTATGCGATCTGTAAAGTGCATTTCATTAGAATTAATTCATTTAAATTTGAGGAGGGCAGATCGCATCAGATAGCCCGCAGGTCCATATTTGGTCCCTGGGCCAAGGGCCTTTATGCGATTTATCATTATATGGCTTAGAGTGTGGGTCGCAATGAATTTATTAAAGATAAATTTTGAGTTCATAATCTTCAAATAACATTGGAAATAACAGAAATTGATTATAACATATAAAGGTATTTTCTTCCGAAATTTCAATTAAAAAAACATTTTTTGGCTTCAAAAAAATAAATTTTTGACCTTCGCCCCCCCCCCCCTCCATGCCATCCCCCTTGTACGTCTCTGATCCCACCAATACGCGTTAGGATTCAGAGGGGCAGAGCTGATGACGAAATTTTGCTGACAAGGAGGGAAGGGGTCAAAAATGACTAAAAATTTGCTTACGTAATACTTGAACGACCGCATGGCAAAAGCATCCGAAAGAGTAAAATGGAGATATTTAGTGAAAATGGTTGATGATGGCGACGATGATGATGATGTAATAAGTCAGAAAGTTTAGAAATTTTGTTCCTTTGATTTATTTATTTTATTTTACGCCGGTTCGGAAATAATTTTTCCCATTCACGCCAGTCCTCGCAATTGTTTTTTTTCAATTTCACCGGCCTACAATTGTAAAGCATTGAAGTACACTGGTTTAGACCGAATCGTAGCATGGGAATGCAAATTATCACCAAAAATTATCCCTTTCAGACTCGAGAATTCATTTTTTTGAAATTTTCAATTGGTTTTTGCATTTTTGTTACTAAAAAATGCATTATAAAAACGTAATTGTCATAAAATTTCTATTTTTTTTTTAATTTTAATTTTTTTTTTAATTTTAATTTTTTTTGTCAATAATTAATTCACTGCGTTTAGATTTTTTCAGCCAAGATGACACAGGGTGTATTCATGTTCGCGTACAATTTTTTTAGAATCCTCTCGCTCAATTTTATATAATAAATTATAATTTTTTCCCTGTAACGCTTTCTCTTGGAAGCCATCATAAAATCTCTCTGAAACTACAATTTTAAGTGTTTCCCTCTGATTCAAAGCCCGCAAAGTTAATATATTCACCATATTTCTAACTCAAAACTTACACGTTCAAGTAATGACTTAACTTCCTGAGTTCAGAAGATAAAATTCTAGAATGAGGAAAAACCAATCCACACAAACCACACTGCTGCACCAGGGTCCGAAAGGGTTATTTTAGAACCGTACAGAGAGACGTCAAATAGAGACACGAATAATTTTTTAGATTTTCAATTTTAAAGTCCGAAATTTATTTCTCAGAGAGTTCGGGGCTCTGTTATGCCACAATTCCAAACCGAACTCCCAAAATTCTGTTGTTTCTTGTATTTTTTCCCCCACAAACCCTTTTTTGTTTCTAATGGCGTACGTTATTTTGCCCATCGAAAAGGATTGAAAATCCACCCAATCATGTGAGAGGTTCCAGTAGAATCCATAAGTTAATGGAAAAAAAATTGCGAAAAATACTTTTCTTTCTTACAGAGGAAAGAAAACGCAGAATTTTCTAGAAAATAGGAAGAAAAAAAAAGGAACATTTCTGCCGGGACTAAACATTTTTCCTCTCTTATATTCTAAACAGAAAACAAGAAAAAAAAAAAAAGGAATTTTTTTTCCGGGAAAAAAGGAAAATCGGCTTTCGCAACCACTTTCCATGAAACAAACATGACAGAAATGGAAGGGAGCGAAAGAAAAATTCTATTTGATTAGAATTCAAGAATTCTCTTGTTTACTTAAATCAGCCTTTTTTTTTGTTTTTTCTTCCTCGTGAGAGAATTTTATTTTCTATTGTTTTTTAAGATTCTTGAAAATTCGGCACTAAATTTCAAAATAGTTTATGAGGCTTTTCAAAACTCCATTAGTATCTAAAAGTATTTTTTCCACCATATTCGGGTGATGTAGAATGAAAAAAAGAAGAACTGAAATAAGTAAAAAAAAATAATAATTTCAGAAATTTTTAAGAAAAATTACAATTAAATAAGAACTTGTTATTGTAGATATAAATTACAATTATTTAATGCTTTTTTTCCTAAAAAAAAGGAAATACGCCATAAAAATCTTATTAGTGCTTATTGAGATATTTGAGCTTGCGACAAGTATTATAGTACATTAAAGTATGTTTTTAATGTATTAAAAAAGTTTTATTTAAAATTTTATACTCGTTGCTGTTATACATTGCAAATTTCCCAGAGGAATGCTTACAAAGTGCATGTACGGTTAAGTAATATTAATTATTTATTGTTTCTATTATATCCGCACCATAGTTAATCAAAATACATTTCCTACCATAGTTTTTATACAATATTTAGCATCAACTTCATATATTATTTGACACAAAATTTTCCATTACATTTAAATAAATTTCTTCTTCCTTTCAATTACATTTAAATCAATTGCTTTTTCATTTCAGTTCAATTCAATCTTTATTTATTTAAATTGCGTTTAAAGTGTATATTTTTAGTTTTCATGTACGATTGTATTTTTTAAGTTAAATCTACAATACATTTATTTACATGTATCTTGAGGTAAACTAGTTCAATGAATTAATTTCAATTAAATATTTTGTACTCACATTTTCTCCATTATGCTTTACCATCTGTAATTGATGAAATTGTTATTTGTATGGTTTTAAATACCATTTTTACGATATTTTGGACTACATTTCCAGTACAGTTAAAACTTATATTTACCTTTACAAATACCACGCCACAACAGGCAACTTGCCCAACGAGGTGGCTGACTTAAGAACATCATGGATCCCCGAGCCATTTTTTGGAGGCCCCACCTAATACTGCTACACCACACAACCCCCGCCCCGCCCCGCCGCGGAACCCCCAACGAATCGGTACATGCGGGAATGTGGGTGAACGTGTAGTGAAACCTGACGAAGTTTTTTGTTTCTCTGTAATGCTTGTTATGTGTAGTGCTGCCATCTGCCACCAGTTTTTCTAACTATGAGTGAAGTGTTATGATTGAATGATTTATCGTTGTAGGAGTGTTGCTCTCTGTGGCGAGACTTTCTAACGGGGAGATCGGCTCGCATTTGCGCCTTGAAGTTGGGAACCACAGAAAACCAACTTCAGCCGACCACCACTGTGGGGTTCGAACCCGGATCCTCGCATCGCGAGTCCGTCACTATAACCACTCGACCACCACAGCGGCCTTATTTTGTCTTCCGCTATTACATTATCTATTACATATATATATATATATTGATTTACTGCATTTGAATATACAGGGTGCGTAGAAAGAAAGAAAAAGCCTTTGTCTTGGAATAGATCCTGAATGGTTAAACCTAGAGGCAATGCATACTTCCAATTTGAAGGAAAAAAAACTCAAATAACGTCTAGATCTCAGAGCCTTCACTCATATTGCAAAGGGTTGTATAGTTATTAAAAACAATAACAATAAACTTATTTGGTCATCCTGTCCTAATTAGGAGGTTGCTGACCTCTCAAAAATCTTCTCAAGTGCAATATTCACTGATATATTTGAATTGAAAATCACTGAAAGTGAAGCGTAGAATGAATTTCCCTGTTGGTTTACAGTAAACCTCTTCAAGCCATCACCCTAATAAGTCACCACTCCAGTTAAATCGTCAATTTTCTTCGTCCAAGTCTAGTTTTCATAGAAAACAATGTTATAGAACCCTCGTTTACTCGTCGCTAATTTTGGTCAACTCGTCACTGTGGGAAAGCTCGAGAAAGAGAAAAAGGTGGTTTCTATAGTTCCAATAGCAAAAGAAGAGCTTCCAAATGAGAAGAAGTTTATCTGGCTTTCGAAAATACACTAAAAATGTGGTATATATATATACAAATATATAGGTTATATACATACATTGAGTAGGCCAATGTATACTCAGCCACCTCGATGGGCATTTTGCCTGTTGTGGCGTTGTATTTGTATTTGCCCCCCCCCCCCGGAAAAAGTTGAAATGACGGCCCTGCATGATGTCTCTCTCCACTTGTTAATGCAATATATACAGAAAGTTGGATGTTGTGAAGATATATATATATTTTTTTGAGATGGTGAATTGTTAAGGCAGGAAAAAACTTATCTCTGCCTCTACCGGGAGTCGAACCAGGGTCCCCCGTTTGTCCATTGCACGGTCCCGTTTGACATATATATGCTCGAATGAAAGAAAATTACTATCTCCTCTGTAGCTTAGTGGTAAGAGCACTCGTCCGAGGGACCCGGGTTCGACTCGAGGCAGAGATTAGTATTTATGCTTCCTTATTAAATGAAAATCTCAAAATATATATATATATATCTTCACAACATTCAACTTTCTGTGTATCTTGCATTAACAAGTGGAGAGAGCGACATCATGTCAAACAACGTTTGACAATTTTGTTGAGTGCGAACTGAACATCTAAAGCCTCTGGTGATTGGAAAAAGCAGGAAACTTTGGTGCTTTCGCAAGAGAACATTACATCTCCACAGTGGATTATGATAGCAATTCAAATGCTTGGATGCCATTCATAATTCGGGAACAGCAAATTCGTAAATTGGATACGCAGTTTTCAAACCAAAGAAGGAAAGTTTATCGTGGTAGATAACTGCCTAGCTCCCACTGGTCTTGAAAATTTGAAATTCATTGAAATGATATTTTTACCGCCAAATGCTACCGCACTTCATTTTTAGTCTCACTAATTAATAGATTAGTTTGCTTTCCTTTTTCGCACATGTTTTTGATTTCATGTCATATTTCAGTATTTTTTAATGCATCTTCATCTTGATTTTAATTTAATTTTAACTAATTTTAGTGAATATTTCAGCTAATTTTAGTGCATATTTCAGTGTTTTTCCCTGCACATTTCACCTTTTTTTTAGCGTACACAATTTGGGCTCTACTAATATCAAATAAGGTTTTGGAACATCAGACAGTATGCATTTTATTGTTACAAAATTCCACGTACAGTATAATACGCCAATTTTAATATCATCATATATTTTGGCCAATTTTAATATCAGCATTCTGAAATACAAACATATTTCAGAAACGACAAAATACTACAATTCTCACAAAACATGCGATGGACATTATGTAGACGTTGTATTAAGTCGATGCATATGTAACACGTCTCACTCGAAGAGCTGCGTAATATTCATGTAACTAGGACATCATACGAGCGAAACATTTAAAAGCAGTGTCCGCTGAATATAAAATTCAACAATTTCTATGAAGGACCAATCAACGACGCTAAACGTAGAAATTTGAGCATCGTTGATAATATCCAGCCCCGCTTTGTGTAAATATAGGATAATATGTCTGTGCCCTGAAAGAATATTCGAGAGCATGAATGCCACTTTGTTCGGTGCATCCTATGACAGCACAGTTGATTCTAATTCGTGAAAATGTCAGATTTGTCTCGGTGAAATACTTTGTTTGCAATAGGATATTAAATATGTGATAGTATTCAGATAGTAGGTACGTACGTGTACATTATGCTAATGCAACCTTTATCTCAGCAACCGTCTGTCGTAGAGATATGGATGGTTTCAATTTTTAAGATATGGTCAAAATGTGTTCAAAAATTACATTGTACCAGTTTTGAGAATGAAAATACAGTGTGTCACAAAATAAAAATCTGCTTTTTTATACGGTCCCCTCGCTCTCTAACTTCGAGTTAGAAAGTGTTGGCGTTGCCTTCTTTGTGTCTCGTGAGGCAGACACAAAAAAATCCACGTTTCTAAGCGCTATATTCGCAAAGATATTTGGATTCAAAAATCGGGGAAAAGTTATGAAAGAGCAGCAAGAACTAACTAACAACGCTCCTTTATCTTATTTATGCTGCTCTTCCACCACTTTTTTTACAATTTTTGAATTCCAATATCTCAGCGAATATTGCACTTAAAAAATTTGGGTTTTTTTTGTTGGTCTCAGGAAAGACCGGACAACAATTTTCTAAATTGAAGTAAGAGGACAAGGGAACCTTTTAAAAATTTAGATTTCTTTTTAAATTTTTGGACCCACTGTATTTTCACTCTCAAAACTGTCACAGGGTGATTTGTGAACACATTTTGAGCATTTTTTTAACTAAAAGCTGCACCTCTACGCCGGACAGTTGGTGAGATAATGGCCACATCAGCATTTACAGGACACCCTGTAAAGTCCTTAAAACTACACTTAATGGAATAAATAATTTCTCTCTAGTAAGGCAACACTCTGCTTTATAATATATGTATAGTGATGCAATTATTTTTAGAATGTTTCATTGTATTTCATACGCAATATTATGCGATTTAATCTTTTAAAAGATTATATAATGCTTATTGAATCATAATTTTTTAAATATCTATTATATATCAGAAAAATCTTCTACTTCTTCCAAAATATATGCTTATAGTCATGAGAGAAGCAGAAATACCTTCTACACCGGGTTATGAAATATCTCCCTGTGTTATGAATCATTAATTAATAATTAATCGTATGACTGATAATTACCTCATCGTTTTTGAAGAGGAATATGTTCATTGCAGTGTTCCATACTTTTTTAAATTCATCCGAGATTAAAACTCCAAATAGGCTTTGAGCAATGCTTTGTTGAAACTCTACATCGATTCCCCTAGACTCGGGTTAAGTGGAACTGCTTTTGCTTTTCATTAGTGCAAGTCCAACCTATCACTTTTGTTGCAAAAGCCAACGTTCTTGAAAATATGAGCAGATTTTTGCAATCATACTCTCTCAATTTTTATTGGGTGGTTGGTCCCAACAGCCTCGATGGGCGGGAGAGACATAGGCGGAGATAGACTTGGAAGTCTCGGGGGTAGGGGGCACAGTCATTATTGCTGGAGGGCATAGGTGGAGATACGCGGGGGTCGTGGGGGCACTGCCCTCCAGCGTCAAAGGTGAAGTTGACTGATCTAATGCACACTGCTCAAAACAATTAGGGGAGCACATGGTTTTAACAAAATTACGCAAAGATGTATACCGATAAGTAACATAAAATGAATCATCCATAATTTAAAGCCTAGCAGGAACCGGAAGAAGAAAACTTCTGATGCAAATCAAAGTTCATGACGTCAAAAACCAGAAAAAGGACATAAGGGCAGAAATCGGGATGTTGCAGAAACGTCTGTTTTACTGCCGTAACTGTGGAATTCGATTGCGCAGTATTTTTTTTTTTTGAGACAAGGTGACTTGAGGATGTCTCAACAACGTGATTTACCGGAATCCATGGCATGGCGTGTTATAGGCAAACTGGAATCCGGGCAAACACAACGTAGTGTCGCGGACGCTGTTGGAGTCGCCAGAAGTGTTGTTGCAAGGCTGTGGAATCGATTCCAAGAAACAGGAAATGTTAGACGTCGACCAGGGCAAGGTCGGCCACGCGCCACTACAGCAACTGATGGCCGGTATGTACGGTTAACAGCCCGTCGAAACAGAACAGAGAATGATACGCAGCTGCAAAGACGGTTGCTCTTGGCAACAGGACGAAGGGTGTCCAGCCAAACAGTACGTAATCGGCTTCATGAGGGAGGGCTCTATGCACGTAGGTCAATGGTCTCCATTCCGTTGACCCCACGCCACCGTGCGGCCCGAAGAAGATGGGCTGCTGAACATCGAGATTGGGAGCAACATGATTGGAGCCAAGTGCTGTTTACAGACGAGTCCCGATTCAGTCTGGAGTGTGACACCCGACGTGTTCTGGTATGGAGGGACAGGGACACTCGAAATAACCCCGCATTCGTTCGTGAAAGGTCACAATGCAGACGAGCTGGTTGGATGGTATGGGGTGGAATCAGCATAGGAGGTCGTACGGACCTGCATATCATTCGGAATGGCACTTTGACGGCCCGAAGGTATGCAGACGAGATACTGCGACTTCATGTCATCCCTTACGCTGGAGCCATTGGAGATTCCTTTGTTTTCCAGGATGATAATGCCCAACCGCATAGAGCTCGTCTGGTGGAGAACATGCTTGTAGCTGAAACAATACAGCGTATGGAATGGCCAGCGTGCTCTCCTGACCCGAATCCAATAGAGCATGTTTGGGACATGCTCGGACGACGCATTGCTGGGCGACCAAGGCCGCCTGTTACTGTCCGAGACTTGCAGATTGCACTTCTTGAGGAGTGGAACAGTATTCCCCAAAGTCTGATCGATAACCTCATCGCATCCATGGCAAACAGGTGTGTAGCAGTCTTAGCTGTTCGAGGAGACCACACGCCCTATTAAAACTCATGCATCATGTCTAAACAGTACTTTTTTTTTATCGTTTACATGTAACCAAATTGTTGCTCTAAATCATCTTTTCATGTTTTCAAAGAATTAAAGCTTAATTCCAAATTTTTTTACGTCTTTTTTCTGTATTGCGCATACGTCAATTTATATCTTATTACAGCCTGATTGCCGAGATTGTTATATTCTAGATTGGATAAACTCACTTCCAGATTCTATCACATACAAGACAAAAATTATTCTATGATTATTTATATAATGACTATTACGATTACGGACTGATTATCTGTGGATGATGCTATATGATCACAATTTGTACGATTATTTATTCCAGATTATTTATTGTATTTATGTATATCATTGTTATTTTCACATAAATTAATAAATTTCCGGATACACCCATCCCCCGGGAAAGTTTCGATGTCTCTCTGAGATGGGAAGCGGGGTGTGTCTGGTCCTTCAATGTTCAATGTATTGCGCATTGATACGCGTGTACTATCCATTGTATGCCAATGCGTGGCTGTCTCGCACGGTTTTCTTCACTTTTTTGCTTGCTCCCCTAATTGTTTTGAGCAGTGTATATATGCATATATGAATTAACATTATCATCGTCATAATATCGTGCGCCCCGCCCCCATAGAAATAATGACCGTGCCCCCCTACAGACTTCCAAGTCTATTACCGCCTATGCTGGGGGGGGGGCACGATGATGATGATGATTATGTCAATTCATATATGCATATATACATTAGATCACTTCACCTTTGACGCTGGGGGGCAGTGTCTCCCCCCCCCGTATCTCTGCTAATGGGGGGGGGGAAGTGAAACGTAGTTGTGCTTTAATATAATTTACAAAATGATGATAACAAATAGATGAAGTATATAAACAAAGGGGGATAAATCTTTTGGACAATAAAAAGCCCAAACATTTTATTATTAAAATGGTTAATTATTAACTCACAATGTTAATTATTACCCTCACAATATAATAATAACCCCATCCCCCCCCCCGTAAATATTAACTGAAATTATAACAGGCAAATGAGAAAGAAAATATGGATTTTTCCAGACTTTAATACTTTGGAAGTGAAGGATATTCCAGAACTTCTTCATTTCTAATCATACTGTAATGAACAGGGTCTCTGCGCGACCAGAAAAGTGTGAAAGCATGCACGTTACAAAGAAAGTGACCAAGAGAGTGTGCAAACATTTAAGTGGTCAAACTAGTGTTCAAGCATGTATGTAACCAAAAGAGTGTGCAGGCATATAATCTTAGTGCCAGGAGAGTGCGCTAGCGTTTAAAAGACCAAAATAGTGTGCGAGCATTTAAGAGAGCAAAAGAGTGTGCAAGTATATAATCTAAATGACCAAGGCAGTATGCAAGCATGATTGACCAAAAGAGTGTTCAAGCATGATTGACCAAAAGAGTGTTCAAGCATGATTGACCAAAATAGTGTTCAAGCATGATTGACCAAAATAGTGTTCAAGCATGATTGACCAAAATAGTGTTCAAGCATGATTGACCAAAATAGTGTTCAAGCATGATTGACCAAAATAGTGTTCAAGCATGATTGACCAAAATAGTGTTCAAGCATGATTGACCAAAATAGTGTTCAAGCACGTTAAGTGACCGAATGAGTGTGCAAGCATGTCAAGTAGACCGGAAGACTGTGCAAGTATATAATTTAAATGATAAAAATAAAATGCAAGCATGTAAATGACTAACAGGGGTATGCAAGCATGTAAATGACTAACAGGGGTATGCAAGCATGTAAATGACTAACAGGGGTATGCAAGCATGTAAATGACTAACATGGTATGAAAGCATTTAAATGACCAAAAGAGTGTGCAAGCATTTAAATGACCAAAAGAGTGTGCAAGCATTTAAATGACCAAAAGAGTGTGCAAGCATTTAAATGACCAAAAGAGTGTGCAAGCATTTAAATGACCAAAAGAGTGTGCAAGCATGTTAAGTGAGCAAGAGAGTGTGCGAGCATGTGAGTGACCAAAAGAGTGAACAAGCATATAAGTGACCGAAAGAGTGTAAACGACCAAGAGAGTGTGAAAGGATGTAGATAACCAAAAGATTGTACATGCATATGAGTGACCAAAAGTCACAAAAAAGCAAGGGACCAGGTCAGAGAATGACAAAAATAGGCGGTAAAATCGCAAGTTCATTTCTGTACAGTCCAACATATTCAGTAAAGGACGCTATTTCAGACCAGAATTTGTTTCTATTGAAATTTCCGATCCTTTAAATCGGATACAAATAATGCAATTTCAATAAAACGCATTAAATTCCACAAAACTAAACAGAACAAACAGTCAAATTAATTTAAAAGTACATTTGTCTGAAAAATAAATAGCATTTTTCAATTGCGAATGAAAAATTACGAACAATGCATTTGATAGAATTTTATACATTAAAGTTCTCTATAGCTATTATATCATGTAAATTGGTAAAAGCCATTTTACGAAATTGCAATCCTTTTATTAAAGATTTACGATTTAATGACTTCCAATCGAAGAAGTCTGACTTCTATGGAGGGAGAAACACGGCGTTTGCTTTCTCATCAATTCACATCTGAAACATCATCGGAATGAGTATCAAAGTCGCTCTTTGTAGTTACACCCTATTCACTTGCCGACACCCGCTATTATTCTCCTCCTCCGAGAGAGAGAGAGAGTCTGACTCTCACTCTCTGTCATCGGTGATGGTGAATAATTGCCGATACGGGAATTTCAAACAGCGAAAGGGACGGCAAATTTGGAAATAAATGCCGCCATATTTGTTCCGCATTCAGGTCACATTCCAGCTATTCATCGCTCGAATGAATCAGAGAATCGCAATAAATGCGATTGCGGCGAGTTTTCGAGACGATATCTCTCCTTGTCACACACGATGTTTTTATTTTTTTAGTTTTTATTCTTTTTTTTGGATTAATGGCTGTTAATGGTTCTGTATATCCATCAGCTGTGACCATGTGAACTATGGATATATGTTTTTCTTAATTGCTGGCACCAGTGAGACTATGGGCAATATTTGTGTGTTACAACAGAATGAGTGACTCTCCCCCCCCCCCATCGAATATTGCCCTGAATGCTGATGAACATTTCATGCACACACACAAAAAATCAATAAGTTTATAACGTCCATATTTTCTTGAAAATGTATGTATTAAATTATTTTTACTACTTCATCCCTTTCACCAAACACCACAACTCTGGCCATACCGCTATACTGCAATTTACTGTCATTAATGAGTTGGGTTGAAACGAAGGTGCCATCTATCGGTGGTCGCCTCAAGCTCGTTACAGGTAAATATCTTATCTATATTTGCTCCTGGGTTTGAACCTGTGACTGTGACGGCGAGGTTCGTGACGTCACTGTAGAAGGTCATCTCGTCTATAGCCATTGGATATAAATGCCGGTAAGCCGGTATATTAAGCGATGATATTAAGCGGTATATTAAGCGACTTTCTTAAGCGATGTCACGTGCTTCGAGCGGAGGGCTTTCTGCTATGGATAGTTCTGGTAATGCATCTCTCTTGACGAAGGAAATTGTGGTTGAATTTAAGTGATATTTCCGCATGGTTTCTTCCATGTATATCATACTTACCAACTTCAATAGGGAATTATGCATAATCAATTTTTTTTAAATTCAATTCAATTCATAAACATAAAAAATACAAAACGTTGTATATCTGACTCTTTTTTTAATGTCTCTATTCATGTCGTATGTTTTATATATTTTATTCATTAATTATCATGTAAATTTTCAATCATCCGTACAAGCATTACAGCCTCTGGATGATAAATATGTTTTTTTTATAAATAATCTAAATCTCTGTATGTTGTAAATGAATAAATTTGATTTCATTTGAAATTTGATATAAGCGGGAAAAAAGCTAAGAAGCGGAGCCATGGTTCTTATTAGCAATCACATTTCTTTTAGACCAGTCGTCCTCAACCCATTGCTCGCGAGCACCATTTTGCTCCTCGAAGCACCTCAAAGTGCTCGATTCCTGCGAGCACTTGATCAACGTCCCAAGTAAGCACCTTGTAGAAATTGCATTGAAGGATTGAAATCATCATGTGATTATATGCATTGGTATGTCAAAGTTCTTGTGAGGGTGCTCTTCTTTTGATGATAGGTATAGGCAGTGCTCGTGACTAGGAAACGGCTGAAGACCTCTGTTTTAGACATTAGTTGTAAGGATTTAGATTCAGAATCAGATGAAAAATAATAATGAATGAGAGAAAAAGACAAAAAAAAAAAAATACCAAAGAGAAAACAAGGTTAAAGTGATAAATGTAGGGGCATTTATCAAACTTGAGAAAATTGATGGTTATGCATAATCACCGATTTATTATATTTACCGCGCATCATATAACAGTATACGCAGCTACACCGCAATTTCTTCGGTATAATCCTTGGATTACAAAGAAAGATACAAGAAATGACGCTACGTTATTCCTATGTAATACATCATTATTGTGAACACATATTTTATACATCACTCGATTGACTCACTCTCTAAAAAAAAGTGAATTTTCATCTCATATTTTTATTCATTTGTCACAATTATGATACGAATTCCGAATAAATATTCAATAATTTCGATTCCGTTTCGAAAGTATGTTATATCTCCGACGTAAAGCAACAGTAATAATGATAGAGCGTCAGCCATTTGTTTCGATTTGGTCTCATCACGAGAAGGTACATAATACGTATCCTATACATTCTGTGACGAGAAGAAAATGTATCATTTGATGATTTAAGAAGAAGGAATGAGAGAAAGAAATAAAAATAAGAAATGTGGACTGAAAAGACAAGAAAGTCTCTCTCTTTCTCCATCTTCTAAGATCATTTGTATCGATCTCTCACTGAAGTTACTAAAGCACTTGCATCTGGTGTTTGAAGAAGGAAAAGAAATGAGGAATCTAAGGAAAAATATTCCCGACTTTTTCCTTTTTTTATGTGTGTTTTTCCTCCTTTTCTTTCATTTTTTCTTTTTTAATATTGTTATATGGGGGGTATTGCAAGTTCAAACAGTAAATATCTCATTTCTTTATAGATACCAAATATATTTCTTTCTTAAGGTATTCCTTTATTGTTTTGAAGGGAATTGGCTTTCACTTTCTTATTGAGAAAACCTGATGGAACGGTCCATGTACTGTCAGTTAAATTATAAATTAGTCAGTAAATACGTTTTAAAACTAATTAATGAAGGGGTTTTTTTTTTGTGGATAATTTCGAATTTTCGGAATATTTTTTTTTCTGCTTTCTTTCTTTTATGCAGAGGGATATTGTTTATTTAATTTCAAGAAATGTGTTAATATTCCCACGTTGTTGTCTTGCATTTTTTGGTCAGTTGTGATTCTTTTGTGAAATGTCTAGGATATTAACACTTTGAGATGCTGTTGATGACATTGTTATACAAAGATTTTTATGACGTGGAAAAATTTAGATTTTTCTCGATAGTTCTTTGGTGCTGATTCTAGATATGATCTTAAAAAAAAATATTCATCATGTCTAATTTGTTCTTGTTATTTGGCATTAAATATTTAGTGTCTTTTAAAATTAGCGTATTTGTATGTGTTGAATGATACTAGATAACTGAAAAAAGATGGTAGTAATATACATGGTGGATACTATGACCGCTCAATAATTACACACGTGATTCCTTGGGATCGTGATGGGAACCGAGAGACACTCAGGCTCTGTCACACTCAATGATATAAGCGCATTTCTCAGGAGACTCGGGTGCCTCCGGGGAACCTAACCATTTATTTATTAAGCTTGAACAAGATATACAAGGTGCATAGCAAACAGGTGAGTATGAAATGTTACTGGAGAACCGTCGATCCTGGATGTACACTTCTAATTAGAAGAAGTTTCCAAATGACGTGTAGTACTCAGAAATGCCATTCATGTGTTTCAAGGGGTTGTATATCTACAAAAGTTGAAAAATAATTTTTTTTATAAGCTCCCGGTGTGCCTCGTGTCCTAACTACGAAGTTGTTGCCCTATTTTTCCTGATACCAACAAAACAATTTCCATGTTTTTTAGAACAATGTTCACTGAGATATACGAATTCGAAAAACGGAGAAAGGTTGGAAAAAAAAAACCAGCTCTAAATGTGTAAACACCTTTAGCCCAGCTTTCTTTCATTTCTTCCGTTTTTCGAAATCGAATATCTCAGTGAATACTGCATTCAGAAACGTGGGATTTTTTCCGGAATCAAGAGAGATAGGGCAACAACTTTTTAATTCTGTGCACTTTGAACGTCGAATTTTTATGAAGGGCAGCAACTTTGTACTTGTGTTCTTGAGCATAGGCTGTCAGTATAAAAAGTTTAACATATTTATCTCAATAAGTATACTACCCCTTGCAACATGAATGACATAAATGAGTACTACACGTTATTTTGAAACTTTTCCCTAATTGAAAGTATGCTCTGGAATCAATAGTCCACCAGTAAAATGACATACGCCCTGCTTGGTATGCACCTCATATAAATAATATAAAACCTGATATAACAAACAGAAGCGAAAATCAATAAATAATTTCGTACTAATCCAACTGATTATTTTATTATTTACAATATAGACAGTTTCTCATAGCATATATTACAATTTTAATTAAGTTAATTAATCCAAAAAAGTACAAAAACCCAATAAACAATTTGTATTAATTTCTTTATTCCACACAACATGAGTTAATAAACACACTCTTTAATTAATTTATATACAACAACTAATCCCTTTCACCCAATATCCGCATCGTTATTATAATTAAGCGTTTACTTACCATATAAATGTATTTTTCTCCAACGCATCTGCAACCTTCGTTAATTTAAGGTTTTATTTTTAGTATTTCTTAACATATATACGGTACAGAAGCAGAAAAATGTAATTTCTTGGCTTTGATATCCAAGATTCTTCCACGGTGTTTCATTTATTTCGTTTTATTTTCCGCCCTTTTTATTATTTTGAATTTATTTTTCGCGACAGTGTATCTGTCTGTGTACGACGGTGAAAGAGGAGAGCACAGCAAAAGGATCTCAAACCAATCAGGGTCTCCGTGAAATCCATTTTACTTAAGCTTCTAATTATTTTTCGGTACGGGTCGAAACTGAATGAGCTCAACTGAGAAAATTCAATTCAATTTAAAATTCTAAGCTCCTTTTAAATATAACTTTTTAGTTTTTTTTTGTATCTTTTCTCTTATTCTTTTCGTATGAAAAGAAAAATCTTAGTTAACGCAACACATACACACGTTGAGAGAGAGAGAGGATGGGCAAATTGAAAAGAAAATAGAATAACTCTGTCTCGTTGAATAAGGGGGTTTTCTTTGCTTTATGAGAAGAACTCTGGGTTTGCATTGGTTCATCTAAAGTTTGTGAGTCGTGAATTTCTATGAATTTATGGTATCTGTCTACGTTAAAACTTTTATTTGACGTTCCTGTGACCAGCGCCCGAGTGGCGTGGTGGTGAGATGCTCGTCTACCACCGTAATGGTTGCTGTCACGGTCCTGGGTTCGAATCCGAGGGAGGATATAGATAAGACATTTTCCCTAACGAACTTGAGGCGACCACCGATAGACAGCGCTTTCATTTCCAACCCATCTCATTAATGGCAGTATATAGCGATATGGCCAGAGTTGCTGAAGTAGTGATTCTGATAAGTCATATTTTACGAAATACAAATACAACGCCACAACAGGCAAATTGCCCAACGAGGTGGCTGACTTAAGAACATCATGGATCCCCGAGCCATTTTTTGGTGGCTATAAGTGAAGTGTAATGATTGAATGATTTATCGTTGTAGGACTGTTGCTCTCTGTGGCGAGACTTTTTAACGGGGAGATCGGCTCGCATTTGCGCCTTGAAGTTGGGAACCACAGAAAACCAACTTCAGCCGACCACCACTGTGGGGTTCGAACCCGGATCCTCGCATCGTGAGTCCGTCACTGTAACCAGTCGACCACCACAGCGGCCTAACAGGTATCCCTGTAATAAACAGGGATCGAGCTCAAGATTTCATATCTTTCAACATTGTCAAAAGGCCTTCAAACTATGCTCTAGTAGAAATAACATGAAAAATATTATTTAGTCATTGATCGATTTAATACTAATTGGGCACACATATATTTGATTGTATATGATATGCAAAATATTTGAGATATTTCATTTATCTAAAACATATATTTATACGTATATTCATTATTTTTTTAACTTTTTAAAATTTGAAATTTATATTTAACGCGTTGAATAAGATTGAATCAATGCACTCAATCTTTTGCCTCATTTTTATGGTAATATTACTCTACCTCACACCAACTCCGGTCATATATCGCTACACAGCGATTTCCAACCAGTCGAGTTGGATGAGAAATGAAAGAGCCATCTATCGGTGGTCGCTCCACGTCCGGTAAGTAAATAACTTGTTTCTGACGATCTTCGGCAGAACCAATGAACCTTGAAGGCAGCCTTCACAGAGGAAGACAAGCATCTTACCACGGCGCCACTCGGGCGCATTTTTATGAAATGGAAAGTTTTCTTTATCTTCAATCAATTTTCGTTCAATTACATTGATATGCGCTTTTTTTTATGGATGCGCAAAAAATGTTGACAACACATATTTTTCTCTAAATGTTTGAAAATTTGTAGGAAAATACGTATATATGTAAGAGGTATGTAAAAACATTACATATAGTTGAAATAGCATATGCAATTGGAAATATGAGTAAAATATTGAAATAAAATTAATCGTTAAATAATACTTTAATGATACTTCGGTACAGCTGTAGCTTTTGAGGCTTTTGAAGAGCTCTTAAATAGGTATTTTTAAAATTGAAGCATTTAAGTAATACTAATTTTATAAAATTTCTGCGTCCAAAGGTACCGGAACGTTGAGCCTCAGGCCATATAAGCAAACTTTAAATGATTTATAAAGGGGGCTAATCAACTAAAAATTGATTTAAAGTCTCCCTACCCCATTCGTGAGCCTTTGATTCGCGTACATAAGGAACATCTAACAGCCCAAGATTTTTTTTTCACGTATCCGTGACTCCACGTGCATTCATAAATGATAATATCAAGAAATTGCATTGTTTGATACTGTCGGTAATTAATAAATGTGTATGGATGAATTCCTCTCTACAACAATTTCTGAAATTTTGAAAAGAAATTAAAATACGAAACACAAATATTGACCTTGATGGTATGCTTTCATGCATTTAACTATTTGTACTGTAAAAATAAAAAATGAATAAATTATACATAATACATGTAGTGTGTGGTATGAAATGAAAACTTGAAAGCAATAAATTTATGAAGAGCGTTTGATCATTGCTTCAGAAATCTCCCACTGTCAGTAGCTTAAAAATTTACATAATCGTCAACAAATATACTACAGAATATAAATACAAATACAACGCCCCAACAGGCAAAATGCCCAACGAGGTGGCTGAGAAAAAGATGCCCCTAAAAAATATGGATGTCATATCTTTTCAAAATACAGCAACCCAATTAAAAATGCAATTAACACAAATTATGAACAATATATACACATGATAAAATATTATACAATGCCCATAAAGAATACTTATGGTTGTCTTATTCTAAGTATGGATAGCTTCTCGGTTTACCCCAACATGTTTATCGTATTTCTTTTTTAAACGTGTCAATTGTGTTACAATTTACTACCTCCGGGGGTAAGCTATTCCAATTATTAACAACCCTATTAGAGAAAAACTCCCTGCGACACCGTAGCCTTGCATTGTCCCTCACCAATCGATACTGGTGTCTCCTTACGCCTGTTGATTCCATTATCCATTTGTACATATAAGTTAGCATTTTATATTCTGTCCCTAAATTTGTTTCCCTTCCCCCTTCCGTAGTTTATTTAGGTTTCTTATGCAGGGTCTGAACCCCTTTATCTTTAGAACAGATCTTTCCAAACTTAATAACATATTAATTCACTTCATACACGCTCTCTAATCAAAACACAAAAAAACAATCACACAAAAACGATACTCTTTCCTACCAATATACAAAATACACTATTTTTCCCAACCTCATAAGATATTTCCTAGCAAATATTATATTAAAAGAAATGAAAAAGTGTTTCCGCGATAAAGTGAAGAACTAACAAAATTTTCAATTTTCCATGAAACTTAAATAATCTCGAAGCAACTCGTACCATAAAAATTGACTATTAAAGTGAACGGGACTATAATATCGACAACGTGTGTATATGAAGTCTCTCTTATACAGTGTATACCGTAGAGAGAAGTAATGTGGGAAAAACAAATCAGAAAATAGCTGATACTGCAACATTGAAAACAGCTCAATTTAATCCAGCCTTCGGTTGTTTTCTCCGAACAGTATCAAGATGCGATACAGTGTAGTGTGTGTATATATATATATATATCCAAAATCTTTTTAAATTTAACTTTATATACACATTCCTATGGTCTATTTTCTGTTTTCTCTATCTCGCTCGCACTTTTTCTCGCTTTGGTACCGTAAATCTTTGTTTTTACTTAAAATTGAAGTCCCGAAATAAATTGGAAAAACTGGAGCGACAGTTAACGGCTTAGTCCTATTCAATTTGAAGTTTCTGGAAACTATTTCCCTTTTCCTTTGAATTTTTATCTTCTTTTTTTTTTTTTTATTGAAAAGAGATGAAGGATTATCTGTGAATTAAAGTTACTGGTACTACTATAAGATAAAGGTTGAAGTTGCTTTGCCTTTTCATTTATCTGCTTTTGTTTTCCCTGTTTGTATAAAGAAATTGGATTTTTCCCCCCTATTCTACTGGATAACGGAACTTTGAGGATTTTGCTGTAGAAAGTTTGTAATGGGATCTACTTGTTTTTAAATTTTAACTACGAAATATGAGATCAGTATTATTTTCTTAGAAGTCACTTATATTGATTACGAAAAATTTAAAACTTTCGTTGTAGTTACCATGAATTCTGATCCTCGTGTTAATAATTTTGTGTGACTTTGAAATTACATCAACAAAATTTCAGAATTATAACAAACAAATAATTATAATTGTTTTCCGTGAAATGGAAATGTATGAGGAGTATAGTCTATACCTCAGCATATTTTTTTCATTATCATAAATAAATATGTTTTTTCTAATCTTCGTGCAGCGTAATAATATGCGTATGATGTAATGGAATTTCGAAATTCAATTTCCAAAAGATTAAAATTTCCCGTAAAAGAAATGAAAGTCATGGAACTGTAATGGAAAACTTTTCCGAAAATTTACCATGCCATCCGGGATTTAGTGAGAAATGACAAGTATATTTTAGACTTCATTTCGTTAAGGATACAGTTTTTTTTTAATTAGTATTATGTTTTTCATCATTGCACATGATACTAAAATATTTTGAACTTTGGTTCGATTACGTTCACTGCACATTTAGAAAATTACTTCATTTTGAAGGTGTTCATGACAGTGCCCTTCAACTTTTTTTACAGCTGCGGACTGGCGAAAGTAGTTGGACAAGTACGACTGCGTGGACCAGCAGAAAATAGGAAATGGGAATATGAAGCAGAAAATGGGAGAAACAATTTTCGGAACGGCGAAAAAGTGAATAAATGAGATAAATAATTTGCAGGTAAAAATAAATAAATGAAAGAAATTATATCAACAAAACGGGGAAAAATAAATAGGAGAATCAATTTGTTTGCGGCTGCGAAAATGAATAAATGAGAGAAATAATTTGTGCACTGGGAAAAAATAAATTAACCCAAGAAATAATTTGCGGACCGGAAAAAAAGTAATAAATAGAAGAAGAAATAGTTTGCGGACAGGCAGAAAATAAATGAGCGATATAGTGTGTGAACTAGAGAAAAATTTATAAACAAGATGAATAAATTGCGGACCGGCAAAAAAACAAATATGAGAAATGATTTGCGGACGGAAAAAAATAAATAAATGGGAGAAATGATTTGCGGACGGACAAAAAATAAATAAATGGGAGAAATAATTTCCGGGCTGACATTAAATAAATAAATGTAAGAGACATTTTGCGGAACCGCAAAAAATTAAAAAGTAGCAGAAATAGTTTACGGATCAGCAAAAACTAAATAAATAGGAAAAATAATTTGTGTACCGGCGAAAAATAAATGAGAGGAGTAATTTGCGTAGTGGGAAAAAATAAATTTAGCTAAGAAATAATTTCCGAAACAGCAAAAAAAGTAATAATTAGGAGAAATAATTTGCGGACCGGTAGAAAATGAATGAACGATATAATTTGTGAACTAGCGAAAAATATATAAACAAGATGAATAATTTGCAGACCGGCAAAAAATAAATATGGGAAATGACTTGCGGACGGGCAAAAATTGAATAAATGGGAGGAATAAGTTTCGGGCTGACATTAAATAAATAAATGTAAGAGGCATTTTGCGGAACCGTAAGAAATGAAAGTAGCACAAGTAGTTTGCGGATCAGCAAAAACTAAATAAATAGGAAAAATAATTATTTCTGTACCAGTTAATGAGAGAAATAATTTGCATACAAGCAAGAAATAAATGAATAGAAGAAATTATTCTATTCTGTATAGAAAATTCTATATTATACCTTCTATTCTTCTAAAGAAATAATCTGTAGTCCGACAAAAATAAATAAATAAATGAGAGAAATGTTTTGAGTTCCACCAAAACGTGAATAAAAAGGGGAAATAACTTGCATTTGCAAAGAAAAGCAAATAAATGAGAGAAATGATCCACACAGACCTGCTGGCTGCTATGACAGAAATAAAAACTTATATATACATTGTGTCCTGTAAGTGCTAATGCTGCCTTTATCTCACCAACCGTCCGTCGTAGAGGTATGATTCCAATTCAAAAAATGCTCGCAAGACGCTCAAAAATTACCCTGTATCAGTCTTTTGAGAGTGAAAATACAGTGTGTCACAAAATGAAAAAAAATAAATTTATATACAATTCCCTTGTCGTCTAACTTCCAATTAGAAAGCTGTTGCCCTATCCGTCCAACCATGTTTGTACGAGCAATATTCGCTAAGATATTTCAATTGAAAAATAGGAGAAAAGTTATGAAAATAGAATATTTCACTTGAGAATTAAGATCTTTTTGTTCGCCTCGGGAAATACAGGGCAATAACTTTCTAATTAGAAGTTAGAGGAAGGGAGATCGCATGAAACTTTAGATTGAGCATTTTTGTAAGTTGAAACTCTCTATACCTTTACGACGAACGGTTGATGAGATAAAGGCCGCATTAGAACTTACTTAGAACTTACAGGACACCCTGTATATAGAAACGGTATATATTTAATTAATTAATCTCAAATTTTGTAATGGCTATATGAATTGGTCAAAGTATTTTGCGGACCAACGGGAAAAGAACATTGACTTAGATGTTATAATCTGTAATAATTCTTACAATCCATTTAAATGCTGAATGGAATTATTTAGCGAAAAGGAATTAAAATCCACATTTGCCATTTCAGGTATTTTTGGTGAGCTTCAATTTTATTTTTACGTTTATAGAGTACTGAAATAATATCACGAATTTTCCCTATATTTTTCTTTTCATTTCTGTGTGTACAGCGGACACCATGTCTGCACCTGAAACAACATATCGTTGTTCCGAGAATGACGGTTATTTAGTCCAGTCCTATATTCCTCAACATCGATCCGGAGTTTGCTCGAGCAAATTACCTTGAGATTGTCAATAGTTTCCAATATGCTTCATATCCAATAATGTGGAGGATAGAGCAGGTCCAAGAGGAGACCTAGAGAGAGAGATTGCTGATTGATTGATTCACTCGGATAAGAGGTTCCATTTGCTGTCCTCAATTCCGCTATAACGAATCAATGAAACCTGTTTGTGCAAATACGGAGAGTAGAAACCTCATTTTCATTAGAAGGAAGTTATCAACGTGAATCTAATCATTCGTGGTTTGTTTAGGAAACCAGAGGTTCTGTTACTTCCCTTTTTACGTACAGTCAAATACGCACTGTTAAGTCCATATATATATCATTTTCCTCAGATCTTTTTTTTTCCAATTAACATAATGTAATTGCTTTTTATATCCGCTTCCTGAAGATCGTAGTGGTCGGCAATTTTTACTTCAACGACACATGCCCACTGAGCTATAAAGTGGAGTGAGGACTATGCGAGCCGTCCCTACGCGACCGCATTACACCCTTTTGGAGCGAACTAGGCAAAAAAATGCCCTGAACGTGTTAATGCAATGGGGCAGTACAAAATACGAGACCTATACATTCCGTTTTTTCACATTTCGGCCAATAATTATGTATTCTTCGTCTTAAAAAAATTTATAAAAATAAATATTTACTTTCGTTCAAGTAAAAAAAAAAAATACTCTTTTTTTAAAAAAACTTAAGAGGAACTATTAAAAAAAACCAAAAAAAAAAAACCATAACATTTCTAACATTATGTTTCTCATTTCGGTGGAGGCTTCCACTTCAAAAATTCAAAGCACTGAATATTTCCGTGAATTACCTGCTGAAAAAGAATTTTCAATGCAAGATATAAAAAATATTTTTAATGGCATTTTTTCCCATTATTATGTATACATACAGGTTTCTGAATAAAAAATTTACAAACAGGCCCAGAGAGCATAATCACTGTATATATATAGTGCATGCATTAAGCATATGCTCTTTGCCCCCCTGGAAAAAGTTGAAATGGCGGTCGGTCCCGTCCACATTCTCACACTATTTTCCCCAAATTATTTTTTTTTATTTTACCAGAAGTAGAACTGTTTAGGTCGTTTCATTGATTTACACGGCATAATTATAGTTATTTAAGGCATGTTCAGTTTTCTTAGGACATAAATGCATTTTTTATGGTGCATGTTTAGACAGTTTGCCGGTCATAAAATCTAACCCAAATAGTAATAAGCAATTTCTCTAAGATTTCAAAAAAATATATTAATGAAGTTTAAAATCCATACGAAATTAATTTATTTTGAATTATTCTCATTAAACAGAAATTGAATGTGAAATAAAAAATACATGCGTTTAATTTTTCACAAATTCAGTATAAAAATCAATGCATCTTTTAATATAAAACGCAGTTTTCCAACCTTTATGACGCAATCAAGACGATATTTGAGTGAAATATCAGAAAAAAACTATCGTTGTAGCGGTTTAAAATCTCTAATCTCTACAAAAAATATAGTTATAGAGGAATTTTTCATAATGAAGAAAGTTGTATCGAGCTGATCCTAGAGGCGTACTTCCAAATCAGAGTAATTATCCAAATGACGTGCAGAACTCAGGTAAGTCGTTTGTGTGGCAAGGGGTTGTATAGTTATTAATATTAAAAAACAACTTTTCGTACGGACAAGCTGTCCTCAAAAACCCAATTCGCAAGTGTTTCCCCTGAGGGCAACCAAAAATATTCCACATTTCCAAGCGCAATATTCGCTGAGGTATTCGAATTAAAAAGTCACGGGAAATTTGGCGGAGAACAGCATATATTAGGGAAAGAAAGGTTGTCCGTTAGTTTACGCTATTCTATCCCAAGTTTAGAACATAAAATGCCCAGTTTTTTCTCTTATCTTTAACGAGACTTACATGAATTGCTTAAAACAGGAATAGAGATTTTTTTTTAATAAATTAGCACCTATGAATTTTTTTTTTGGACTGTTATTGACTTCACTTTCTTTTGGCAGTTGTTTGGCTGTAAATGGCAACTTTACTTGACTTTGAGAAATCTTTTGGCTGTAAATGGCAACTTTACTTGACTTTCAGAAATCTTTTGGCTGTAAATGGCAACTTTACTTGTGTTCTAAAACTTTTTTCAGTAGTCGGGAACGTCACTTTTTTTTTGGGCAGTTTTATAGCTGTAACTTTAACTTGCCTTTGACTATTCTTTCGGCTGTAAATGGCAACTTTACTTGCCGTTGACAAATTTTCCGACTGTAAGTGACAATTTTACAAAACTTTTTGTTTTGGCAAACGGCAACTGTACAGAATCTTTGACAATTTTTCCCGTTATAATTGGCGACTTTACTTGCTTTGACAACAGTTTTGGCAATATCCCGTATTTTAATGAGAGAAATATGGTCAGCCTAGGTATTTGCTTTTATCACTACTTCTCTGCCGGAACAACTTTCGCTGTCCGGATATAACCCATTGGCGGGCAGCATGTGGTCCCTCGGTCGCAGGTTGTGCACCCCCTTCTGTATAACAATTCATAGCCGCTCTTACCAGACGTGAGGACCGGTGCGGAAAGTATAACGAGGGCAGGTGCGTCTCAATAACTTCAGGGCACCAAAAATGTTTAGAATCCCTCACTTTGCCTGATTTTATGCATTTTGTGAGGGAGGGAAATCGACATCTATTGTGTCAGATATACGGAATGCTGGGAAATATCTGCACAAAAATTTTTAACACACACAAGTATATGTAAATTAACACAAAAATTACGGGAAATTCATCACTGAAGGCAATTTTAAACTAATGAGAGAAAACATTGCTGAAACTGGTAAAACTTTCAGACTTTAAATGAATCAAAAATTAATTGAAAGAAATAATTCCAGCACGAATGAAAACTCGGGATTTATAAAAAATAATTCCGAAATATCGATGAAAAAAATAATTCCGAAATATTGAAGAAAAAAATAATTCCAAAATTGATGAAAAATCGGTATATTGATGAAAAATAATTCCGGATCTGATGAAAATTCAGGATTGATGAAAGATATAATTCCGGAATTGATGAAAATTCGGGATTCATGAAAGAAATAATTCTGGACTAGATGAAAGAAATAATTCTGGACTAGATGAAAGAAATAATTCTGGACTAGATGAAAGAAATAATTCTGGACTAGATGAAAGAAATAATTCTGGACTAGATGAAAGAAATAATTCTGGACTAGATGAAAGAAATAATTCCGGAATTGATGAAATAAATAATTCCGGAATTGATGAAATAAATAATTCCGGAATTGTGTGATGAGAATTCAGATTTAATGAAAGAGATATAATTCCGAATTGATGAACGAAATAATTGCGGAATTGACGAAAGAAATAATTGCGGAATTGATGAAAATTCAGATTTGACGAAAGAAATAATTCCAGAATTTAAGAAAAAAAATATTTCACAATTTAAGAAAAAAAATATTTCACAATTTAAGAAAGAAATTATTCAAGAATTTAAGAAAGAAATTATTCAAGAATTTAAGAAAGAAATTATTCAAGAATTTAAGAAAGAAATTATTCAAGAATTTAAGAAAGAAATTATTCAAGAATTTAAGAAAGAAATTATTCAAGAATTTAAGAAAGAAATTATTCAAGAATTTAAGAAAGAAATTATTCAAGAATTTAAGAAAGAAATTATTCAAGAATTTAAGAAAGAAATTATTCAAGAATTTAAGAAAGAAATTATTCAAGAATTTAAGAAAGAAATTATTCAAGAATTTAAGAAAGAAATTATTCAAGAATTTAAGAAAGAAATTATTCAAGAATTTAAGAAAGAAATTATTCAAGAATTTAAGAAAGAAATTATTCAAGAATTTAAGAAAGAAATTATTCAAGAATTTAAGAAAGAAATTATTCAAGAATTTAAGAAAGAAATTATTCCAGAATTTAAAAAAGAAATTATTTCAGAATTTGAGAAGCATGTTCGTTGCAAGAATTAATTTCAGAATTGATGAATGAAATATACCAAAATGTATGAAAACTTAGAATAAAGAAAGAAATAATTCCAGAACTCACGAAAGCTCTGAATTAAAGGAAGCAGTAATTCAAGAATTGATGGAAATTCAGAATTAATGCACAAAATTATTTCAGTAGGAGTCTCCAATGATTCGCCATGGGTGCCTAGGCCACACAAAACACTGTGCTCGGGGTGACCGCGCCTGTCGCACATCCCTAAGGGCGGCTCTGTATCAATTCAGAATCGATTCCGGACAATTGAAACAGTCTCATAAAGAAACTAAAATAATGTTCAAGAAAATATTGGCACTTTCGTATTTACACGCACATCTCATTTCGAAATCTTTAAATGAGAAAATTTTCCGAATAAACTGCATTTATAAATTTTAACTCTGGATTTTGAACGATATTCGCTAAAAGTGTTTTGGTTTTCTCAAGTATTTATCGGAAAATTCTCTCCATTGATTTTCTTTATTTTTCAAATATACTTGAGTGGGATCTCCTCATTCCGTGATCGGTGACTCGAATCCAGAGGCACCGAGCTTTGGCTTTTGTGTTAGGAGTATCCAATGGACCAACAGGTATATCTTTGGTCTCTTCTAATGACACTTCTAAAAGAAGTTTTGGATCGACTGACGACTTTGCCGTGATTTCGTTAATGTATTTTCCATGTTCGCGCATCATCATTGCAGATTCATTCCCCGGGAAAGTTTGCGCGAAAGTCTTAAAGTTTTCGTTATTTGAGGTGTTGTATGCCATTTCCTTTCAAGATCTGAACCTCATCTTCATTATTCTTGAGAAATGACGCTGCAGTCGATGCCATTCTCTCCTCAGGGTAATTTAGTGATCCGTTTCTTCATTATAAACAAGATTTAGCTTTGGATGTCTTTGATTATGTGACTTTTACCTGTTGTTAAGAGTATGGAAATTGTTATTATTTGAAAAAATAGATATCTATTTTTTTCATTTTGACGTGAATACCTCTTTTAAATCAGCTGACGATAATATTCCCAAACAGTTGTGTAACGAAATGATTCAAACGCTCATGTCTCTGGAAGTATTCGGGATATATCAGCGCTTTTGATGTACTCCGTAATCAAATTGTTTTACGCTATACTGTATCTCGAAAGGTTCGTAACGCAAATTAAAACCACCAATATTAAAAGAGGTGCATGTATGGTTAACTAGTAGTTAGTGAATCAAAAGAAAGTAATTATATTAAAGCATATAAATCTGGTTCGAAACATAGGTTTTGCTGTCTAGAATCATGAATATGTGAGATTCTCTATATATATATATCTGATTGAATGAAACAATCATGCAACAAATTTTAGAGTAAGAAAGAAATAATTCCAGAATTTAAGAATTAATGCAGGAATTATTTTTCAGAATTGATTAAAAAATTCGGAATTAGTGAATGAAAAAAATTCCAAAATGAATGAAAACTTAGAATTTAAGAAAGAAATAATTCCAGGATTGATGAAAACTCAGAATTAAAGGAAGAGATCATTCAAGAATTGATAGAAATTCAGAAATAGTGCAAGAAAAATTGATAGAATACCAAAGAAAAAATTAGTGTAATGATATTTTTTAATCTAAATAATATTGCTTTTTTCAGAAAAGGGGGAATCATTTCAGAAAGATTTTATCAAAAAATGAAATCTAACAAATGAATGATCCATGACAACTCATCTTCTCTCAACTGACATCTTTTAATATAAGTTACTTTCGTGTCTAATTGCTATTAGTAATCCAGTAATTAATGTTTTATTCTTTTTTCTGAGACACGTTTAATGAAGTCTTTTTTTTTCAAATTATTAATCGTCTTAAGGAGAAATAATCATTTTTTTTCCATGAAATATATTCATATAAAATAAACCATTAGAAACAATAAATCCTTAAAACAGTTCTGTCATCTTCTTTAGAAGAAAAAGGAATAAAAAAGATAAGAAATTAACGAAAATGACACTAAAAAGACAGACATAAGATAAGTAGTGATGATTTAAGAGTGACAAAACGCACTCAAGTCAAATAAATTTCATTACTAACCTCAAAGAACCCTCAAAGCCATTTATGGGGTTTTTATCGTACGAGGGATCACTTAGTTCCACGAGTCAATTACCCTCCAGCACAGCAATATACTCGAATAGAAAAAAAAATATATAATGACATTATTAAAAGAATAAAGAACAATTTTTCTCGTGATGAAGAAAAGATATTTCGAAAGAGAAAAAAAAATATTAAGTTAATTACTTGTTAATGAAGAGAGCCTGTTGCGTCATTATATATTTGTATTGAAAATTCCACGGGGATGACAACTTATAAAATAGTTTTTTCTTCCTTTCCACGACTTTATTCGGAAAAAAATAATTATTGTAAGTCGACCATTACTTAAATAAACGATACTCGACTTAATTTTCATCTTCTATTATCGTGAATTATTTTTAAAAATTTTGGAGATTTCTCAAATAAACCGATCAAATGCAGCATTTGTTTGATATTTTTGTTTCTCTTTTTAGTAGTTTCTCAAAATAATTTTTCTTTTGTGATCAGATAACTTTAAATTTTGGAAATGTTCTAAAAATGTTTGATTATTAAAAGTTTTGACTCAAAAAAATAATTCAGTTTTTAACTGAATAATAATAACTCTCTTATAGTTCAACATTTCTCAACCTATGGTTCCCGAAACAGTTTTAGGCCACGGTATTGGCACAGGTGGTCAGCAGGCACACTTGGTAATTCAATTCCAACTGAATAAAAAACTGGTGTATTAATTTTTGAGCGCTGAAATAAAACCAATCAGAATTTGAATAAGGTTATGTGCCTTACCTTCAGGAATGTCCATATTCATCAAAAGTTCTCGATGTTGTTCTTCTCTGAATCCTCCACTGTTTCATTAGTAGTTGAAGGCATACGAACTGAATGTACAGACACATCATTGACATCAGTTTTATAAACGACTAGGTAAGATTCTGATATTTGCCTGTTTACAGAATTATTATAAGATTTGAGAAGTGCAGACGGCTTGACTATGTGGTCGCCGAGAGTATCATCACGATTATTAAGATGTTCGTTGAAAATTCATTAATTACATCTGTGAAAATAATTCCAAATTGATTAGTTTTGTAGTTTAATATTTTCACTTCCTCGACTTCGTTATAATTTCTGTTCAGCTCCTCGATCAGTTCGGCTTCCGTGAGATGCACTTTGCCTATTCCAAGAGTATTTGGTCCCTTTAAGACTTCGTCTACAGAACGTTGTAATACCAACAGGATTGTGCTAGCCTTGACCCAAGGATTTGATTCCGTTTTAGTAGACAACTTGTTTTCAGAAAAATTGTTTTCCACATTTTTGTTTCTTCCTCGTTCTGAAACTACGTTGTTTCCTACGCTGCCTAGAAGAGGGAATTCTCGAAGCGAAGGTGGAAGCTTGGAGATGAAGGTTCTTCCAGATTCACCTGTGGAAGCAGGTCTGGCAGGGCACTTAGAATACGTTCCTCCTATGTGAGGGCCTCCACAGAAGTAACACTTTATCTTGTTCAGATCTCCCTTAACCAAGTAGCTTCTAGTGCTGTGCCCTTCTGAACAAAATGCGCATATGGCTTGATTATGACAAAAATAACTTTGATGTCCGAATTTCATGCATTTCCTGCATTGCAGAGGAAAACGATTTCCTTTCAATCTCTATTGAAACCCCGTCGATGTCGTCCAAGTTTCAATTTCTTTAGAATTGATCGGAACTTCTACCAAGAAAAGCGGGAGTACTCTTCCTGTGGTATAGCTTTTGAGATTGTATACTTTTATCACATAGAAGCCTTGTTTTGATAAGTCATTAGTAACATTTGCTGGTTAACATTGCTGGTAGACCACGTATTACAAATTTTATAAGGACCTTTCACTATTCATTTGGTACGTATCGTACTCGAACCTGTTATCGTCCAAGAACCTTGTGACGTTACTTTGATCTTTTTCATTAAATAAATTTAACAGAATGTTCTTATCGGTCGTTTTAGACACTGGAGCAAATTCACAATTGTTTTTTATGTCTGGAAAGGTTGCAAGCCAGTTGGATCCCCAAGAGGATAAGACAATTTGGGGTACATTAACTTTTTTTCGTCTTCTGTTGGAGTAAATTCATCGTTGTCACCATCAGGATAACCATTGTCAATTCTATATTCTACCCTATTTAGTTCCACTGAATCCGACTCTCCATTGCACGACCCAACCCCACCTGGGTCTCTCACTGGACTTGAACTCACGTCGAACTGATTTGTTGATTAATCTACAAATATGGGGTCAGAAGTAGCTCCAGTGAAGTTGTGATTTTCGGTGGAGAACATCACCTGATTTGCTCTTGTAGACATCTTTTTTGCCTTTTTTTTCTAGCTTTTAATCTCTGTGACTTCGTCAATTTTGGCTGATTATTTGGCTCGTCAGTTGTTTGATTGAAACCAAGTGCTGGATTCGGTTTCCCTTTCGAAATCCTGGATTGAAGAGACGGCATATTACCATCTGAAGTTTTTTTCCACACATGCATTAGATGGAGGGGCCTTGGCAAGAGTAATCTTTTTGTTAGCATGCTTGGCACTTTTAGAGTTCTTGGTTTTCAATTTCTCCACGTTGAATCCATTTTTGTCGTTGGCATTGCTTTCGTCAGGAAAGATATCTGAATTTTCAGTTACAGGTTCCAAAACTGGATAAGCCGATGAATTATATAACTTAACACAGTCGGAAAGTTTCTTGGTGACCCTATTTACTATTGCCGGATCATCACTGTCAGAGTCCGAACGTTTTTGCTGGGGCTTATCATGCTCATTCGGCACTGGACACTGAGATGACACTAGTTTGGGCAACACACATCTTTTCAACTTCTTTTTAAGGGCTTCATTATGCTTACGTGATTTACATTTACTTGAAATATGATCCTTTTTACTGAAACCATTGATTGAGGCCTTGACCAAATTATCGGATATGTTAGCAGCATCATCACAATATTCACTGATAGTAACAAATTACCTGATTTCTCAACATCAGATTTAGGTGGTAGTGTGACAATATTATTCCTGACAAGTAATTTTACCAAACAATCGGTTACACTGACATTATGTTCATCATTACAGACCACATTACAAAGTATTATTGCATCAACATCTGTATTGTTAACATTGACTTTTGGGTTGTTATTATTACCATTATCAAATGCTAGCTTATAATTTACACCATAAATATCATGATCATTATTACGAATAACTCTGTTTGATACATACAAGGTACTATTAACTGATTTGATAACATTTTCACTCGATTTGTTGATACGTGCATCATGAATTAATATCATCTAAACATTATCACATGGTTTCATATCATTGACACTCTTTTCAAAATTAAAGTCATTTTTATCAGATAAATACACAGAATTATCGATTGATTTGACATAACCATACATGTTGTTACTTGGACTGATTACCTTATCATTTACCTTTGAAACATTTTCATTCACACATTCTTCACCTCTGTGTGTGTGTGTGTCAGAGTTTTTATCACATAGATTATCAGCTAGTACCTTCTTATTCTTACAAATTGATTTAGCACAATTGGGATCAGGATCAGTTACCAAATTTACAGGCGTTTTCTTAAAGCTGTTAGACAGGCTTATGAACACAATCAATACCCTCAAGATCTCCAAAAAATAAACCTGTATTAATTAGTTTTTTGAGTACAGAATCATTGTTATGTGACACTTTGAACTCAACAAAATATGTTATCAGATTTTGCAACTGATTAACCACAGAACATTCACCATTAATACCATCGTTACTCAATTCATACATGTTCTCAATCTAAGGCAGAAATTTCTCTGTTAGTGTCTCAAGATTTTCCTCGAAAACGAAACTCTCTGTCATCCGGCGAAAAAGCCAAAATTCCAGCTATTGCCGCCGGATCGGCATAGGGAAATTTTAAGTGAGCACTCAAAAAGCAAAGACATACCCCTGATGAGTCAAATCTCTGGTCTGAACCGAATTTCACATCACAACATAGATATTTCGCCCAAAAGAAACTACCGTAGATAGCGGAAAAACAGTCCGATCCGCGACACTGAAATGCAAAACAGGTTTACTGTTCTTTTGTCCACTGATGACCACAACTCGAACAGACTCGATGATAGTCGAAGCCTCTCCTGGATTCAATCCGTCAATGCGTGTCGTTGTTTCACACTTCCAGCCACCAAATTCAAGGTACCGAATCATGTCATGATCGAGATGATTCTTCGCTCAGTCCTTTCATCTGTCGCCCGGCCCTTATATGGGCGCTAAATAGAAGACCGCACTTCAAAAAAAAACCCAGGTATGTCAACGCACAGTTGGATTGACGACACCGAAAATGTTCCTCAAAATCGACAATTCTTACAAGTGAAGAATCATTTTGACGAAATTTACTCATATTTTATTACTATAAAAGAACATCAACAAATAATATTTGTTTGGTAAATTTAGTAATGTTATATATGTTATTATTTTTTTAAATGTTTTCAATGTGATATAATATTCTTTTTATCACTTTATAACACTGTTCAAAAGCCGGTCAGCAACTTGAATCGGAAAATTATAACAGTTTATTCGATAGGTGACAGCAAAAGTTCCAGTGAAATTGTTTTCTTTGCATGTTATATAATACTACAGTAGTTCTCAACCTGATGCCATATTATATATTTGGCCCGTTTGTTGCCATTTTGTTGCCATGGAATACTCTAAAAGGAGGCCACAGATAGAAACGGAAGCCACATGTGCCGAAGGGAGCCACGGACACAGAAAGAGAGGTGAAGAATTAAAGCGTTCAAGTGAAATATGTTCAGTATACAATGTAATAACGCCATAAATAAACATGCGATATACGATAATGTATGCAAATTAACTTACTCTAAACAACTAGAGAGAAGAGGACTTTCTCGTGTTGGACGATTTACGGACTCACTGTTGATTTTAAAAGAACGTATCCAATGACACTTGCTCTTTGCCTCCTTTCTCGGAGATGGGAAATTGCATTGTCGTTGGACAGATTTATTGCTTGCTGTACTGTGCTTCTATTTCATTCGCACTTTTCTACAGACTTTTGCACGGATTCCCACATTTTACACATCTCCCTAATCACATTAGAAAAGTGAAGGTTGACTTTTTCTCTTCCTCAGAAAAAGATACCTTCAATATGAGCTCTTGCTGTTGCATGCAATGGAGGTCCATGAGTTCGTCTATGGTCAACTCCTGGCCCAGCACAGAATATAAAAAAACAAGCGCACGTGCGCGATCACAATGCGCCATCTAGTTTCGTATAACAGTCACTCTCAATTTTTCCAGTGAGGCACGCTGACCGGACACTGTAGGGGAGAATATTACCCAGAATTCCCCCAGTACTCGTGTTCACGAAAGCTAAAAATCATCATCTTAGTTGTGAAAACGTGACAATGAATAACCAAAACGCGACATTTTTACTTATAATGCGAATCATCACTCGTTAATCGAATCCATTTTTTTTTTCAAAATCTTTGCTCGTTATGCGAATTGCTCGCTAACCGAACCGCTCTTTAACCGAAGTTCCACTGTACATTCTCCCTGTCTCATTTCAGTATAAAATACGGCTATATAAGTACAATGGCTCTTTTTCTGGAAAAAGTTGATTTCTTGTCTGTGTTAATTTGAGACTTGCTGAAATTTTACGAGCTCAGAGATTTATAGAACTGCACTTAATTGAGGGACTTTGAAATAAAATTTTAGCTGAAAACTATTCAAATTTGCTGCGCAAGACATTATCTATTTATAGATAATATTATAATAAGGGCAAACTGTATATTTCGCCCCTTAATTAACCGTTTTAGCCAACTAAAAAGTCCACTTTGGTCAAACTGCTGCGGTGATGTATTGCTCCAGTTAGAAAAATATGCTAACAACACCTATTTACATCCGTTCTTGTAAAAAAAAAAATTCCAATGTGATTTTAGTGAACCATAAAGAGCAAAACAAGACGGATAATTATGCGAGATCAAAATTGATAAATTTTATAGCTTCATTTTTCTTCATGTAGGTATCAACCGCTTCTTTTGTAGCAAGTTAAATTTTTTGTTTAATTTCGTTCATGTTTCATGAAAGAATTTCAAAGGATTAATAACATTTTGCAACTTTTTCTATCAAATTTCAACATCATTACTTGTTAAATAACATTTTTTCATCGCAATGCTGTTATAAAAATTAAATATAATTATCTATATTTTGCGACAAAGAAAAAATTGTAGTCCTCATTATAATTACGAAAAATACGGTTTCAAAAATATTTCCTTTCAACTTCTCGCAATTGTTTTTAACCGGCGAAAATATGTATTATTCCATCCCATTTCCATCAAGTGAATTACATTCACGTATTTTAACAATTTCTATTCTATTTTCCAAATGCATTTACTAAAATAATAACGATAATAACTATTACCCTTCACGTACTGGATCATGATATATTCTTCAGCCAATTAGAAAGTTCGGATAGGCTTTTGAATAATTCAAAAAGTGAATACGTTCATGAATAATCAAGCGAAATTACGAAAAATTCATTGAGATCAAAGAAAATTGTACACAAGGGGACGCTGTGAATCTAATAATTAATTTAACAGTTAAAAAGCAACTGCCAGTGATAATCATAATCCTCTCGGTCCAGGAAAATTAAAGAAAAATTACATTCAAATTCAAAAACTCATGAAATTGTATTCACGGATTATATATTTGAAATCATCCGTGTTCTTGTGAAATATTCATCGTAAGTATCTTGGCATATAGATTTTAATAGCGTTCTTTTCTTCACTTCACTGTGGATTTATGCTGACATAAAAGCGATTTCAGGAGCAACTATAAAGCGCACCTAATATAAAATTTATTGCTTTGAAGAAAATAAGTGGAAGTACATTAAAATCGGAAAATCGGCGTGAGAGAGTAGAGAGCACGCGAAAGGTAATTTCAAAATATGGGTTATAAAACTCTGAAAATAATGCGGAGATAAAGGAGTAAATCGCTGAAGATAGAGAGAATATAAAGAGGAATAAAATACATATATAGAATTCAAATATCGCGATGTGAGGTCTAGACTCATATCGGTACATTGGGGGAAAAAAATATGGATTTATACGAATGATATTCAAATACGTCTGGATTTTATATGTTTCGTGCCCTCTAGCGTTTTTTTTTTTTTCAAAATTAACTGCTTCTGAGCCCAAAGATTTCATAGAATTTATGCACTGAGTTACCTGGGTGATTTGTGAGAGTTTTCGCTGTGTGTGAGAGAACATTGTCAATAGAACTTGTTTTGACTGAGAATCTGGAAGAGAGAATTCGATGATTAAAATTTATAATTCAAAGTTTTGATACGATTTCCAAATTTTTAATTCACGAATTTGAATAGAAATTTATCTACTGGTATTATTTTGCAATTCAATTCAATTTTATTAATCACATCATCAAACTTACATTGCGCAAAACGAAGAAAGTCCATCCAAGGAATCGTTGTCGATCCATACCAATGGACACGATCATTATTGAGATAATTTTCTGATATTAAATCTGAGAATTTTTCTGAGAGTAAATATGACAATTTTTCTGAGAGTAAATCTGACAATTTTTCTGAGAGTAAATCTGACAATTTTTCTGAGAATAAATCTGACAATTCTTCTGAATATAAATCTGAGCATTTTTCTGAACATAAATCTGACCATTTTTTGAAAATAAATCAGAATTTTTCTGAACATAAATATGAAATTTTTATTTTGAGAATCAACCTGCCCTAAGAACTTTTCTGATTTTTTTTTTGAAAATAAATCTGAAATTTTTTGACACAAAGAGGGAGAGAGAGAGAGAAAAATTTTTTTTTTTTTTGAAAATATACCTGATCTGAGCATTTTTCTGAAAATAAATATGAAATTTTTAATGTTAATGAGATAACCTTATCTGAGAATGTTTTTGAAAATAAACCTATCTGAGCATTTTTCTGTAAATAAATCTGAGCAAGAATCAATCTATATACTTGATTATCTGTGAATTCCATACTGGTGATAAAATTCACAATTATCCTGAAAATATAATTCGTAAATTGTTCTTTTAGTAAACGTATAAAAGTATATATATTTTCTATAAACAAAATTCGTCAATTTTCCACAAATGAGATTTGCGGAGGTTACTGCGAATATAATTCGAGGATAATATTCTTAAAAAAATCTGAATGTATGTGCTAATATACAAAAATTTTTGTATTCTACTGTTGAAATTTTTTTTGACTTTATTGACATTTAAAATCCAATAAATTATAATGCAAATAAATATCTGTAAATTCTAATGTAGATACAATGTATGAACTTAACTGAAAGAAATTTTCAAATTTTTGAGATAAACTGCTCTCTAAACAAAATTCGTGACGTCTATTGTGAATGAAATTTATGAAGGGAATTGTGAATGAAATCTACTGTGAATAAAATTTGGGATTTTTACTGCATACAAACTTTGTTCATAGGTGACACGCGCATAACTCAATCCTCCTGTTGACAAAACTTTGTAATCTACACTGTGAATAACATCTATAAATTGAAAAAAAAAAACCAATTAAATTAGGGAACTCTACCCGCTATTAAACCTACGAATTCTACGAAAAATTCAATCGGGATATTATAGAAAAATCGAATCTCGGAATTTTAAAAAAACATTGAATCTTGGAATTTAAAAAAAAAGCATTGAATCTTGGAATTTTAAAAAAACATTGAATCTTGGAATTTTAAAAAAACATTGAATCTGGGAATTTTAAAAAAAACATAGAATCTGGGAATTCTACAAAAAGTCCAATCTAGAAATTCTACGAAAAATTTAATCTAGAAGTTCCGCAAAAAACTGAATTTAGAAATTCTACAAAAAATCGAATCTGGGAATTTCACAAAATACTTTATTTAAGAATTTTACAAAAAATGAATCTACGAATTCTACAAAAAACTGAATTTAGAAATTTTGTGAAAAATATTCAATCTTGGAATTCGCCAAAGTCCCACCCCCTGCACGAGATAAATTACTAACAAGCGGATTTTTCCCATCATCCACACATGATGAGAAGAGCAGTAACCTACTATCACATCCCTTGATCATTTGAAATGTTCTTTTTCCAGATGCAATTCTTTCAATGGCGTATGGATGGCGTACGCATATATATTCTACTTATTGGTTAGTGCAGAAAAATATGCAGTGAAAAAAAAGTTTATTATCCTTAGCCATCATTGTACGGGGGGAATGCATATTGCCCCCATGCCCCCCTCACCCCCCAGCGTCAAAGGTAAAGCCGACTGATCTAATGTATTTGCGTATATATGGATTGACATCATCATCATCATCATCGTGCCCCCCCCCCCCCAGCAATCATTGCGCTCCCCCAGACTTTCAAGTCTATCTCCGCTTTTATGATGGTGATTTCCTCCTTTTATCTTGTCTTTAACAGTAACTTGGTTGGTGTGAATTATACCACCGAAGAAACTGGAACGGTGGTACACTAAACGTGGTGTAGAACTATCTACATTAAGGCATCTGATTGGCCTTGTCGGCAGTGAGCATTTTTTCTGGTGCATAGGCTTTAAAAAATGTGGGCAAGCTTTAAAAATTTCTTGTCTATAGTCAATCACTATGAAAGGAGGTGGTTTTACACGACCGTTTCTTATAACTTCCATCCATTCCTCTTCAATCTCGACATGGGACGTTTGTGTAGGACACAACTTAAATCTAATCTATACTCGGTGATACTTTTGATACACGAACTAATCTCAAATTCATAAGCACAAGAACTACACAACAGTAAATCAAAACAAATCCACACGCACCCAAATATTGCTTACCGCGCGTGCGCATTTGCTGGACTCTGATCGTTTTTTCCATCTGCGCACTGTGACTAAAAATCATTTTTCTCCCCTTGTACCGTATTTTTCTTCCTTTATTACAGCGGACTGAAAGCATTTTTGCCTCTGATGTTTTACGTGGTTGAAAGAGACGGTACTGAGCTATACAAAAGCGCAAAAAATATTAATTTCGAATTTTTTGGACTCAAACCGTTCTCCACCCCCGGCCCTTTAAGTGTTCTAGAAATGTGTTACGGGCCACTTAAGCACTCTGAAACTGTGCCACGCGGCAATCAAATGATGCGTAATTTAGCGACGGACAATTTAGTGATTTGGGAATGTACTACAGGTAACTTAAGTGATGCAGAACTGCACTGCGGGCCGCTTAAGCGCTCCAAACCTGTGTCACATGTTCACATGTTACACAAGTGATCTCTAAATGTGCCACGGCCAACTTAAGTTTTCTGGAACTGTGCCGCATGTCACTCACGTGATCTGTAAATGCGTCGCGGGTGACTTAAGCGATCTGTGAATGAAGCACGGGCCTCTTGAGTGACCTGAAAATGTGCCACGGGTCACTTGAGAGATCTGAGAATGTGGCGCTTATTTCATTTTTACGGAATTAGGTTTGAGATGGCGAGCCAAATCAGATAACCCTGAGGGTCACATTTGGCCCGCGGGCCATGGGCCATATAGTATTGCTAAAGAGACGGATGGGTCACAATTAATTACTTAAAGTGGAATTTTAAGATCTTAGCCTTCAAATAGCATTGAAATAAAAACTTATTGATTTACATATAAAGGTATTTTCTTTCGAAATTACTGTATTTTTCAAAATTTTTTGAATGAAAAAAATTAATTTTTGATCTTCCCGGGGAAGGGCATAGGAGGGCTCCCCCCCCCCCATCTAAGTCTCCGATCCCAATAGGTTTTACGAGGTATGGGGGCAGAACTGACTGAAATTTGCTGACGGGGGTGGAAGTCAGTGTTTTGCTGACTTTTGCTGACAGGGAGGGGGTCAAAAACGGCTATAGATCTGGTGACGTAATTCTTGAACAGCCCTTTTTACTTCAAAATATATATAAGATAGAGGCAATACCCAACAGGAACACGAGACAAACGCAATCTTGATATGCCATCTATCTTTCAAAAAAACACAACTGAAAGTAAAATGGAATTTTGTTTTTTACACTGCTTCAGTGAGAGAGAGAAGCATTTTCTCCACTATTCCCTTAGCTTAAGGGTTAAGTCCATTCATAACGGCAATTTTTGACCATTAACTAAATATCTGTAAATTTCACCGAGATTACTAATTCGTTAAATACCATCAAAAATATCGCATCAAATGTAAACTCATAAGTAAATGCCTAACAAATAATAATTTGTAATAAAAACTTTCATAAAATGCAGCAAAAAAAAAAAACTAATAAAAAAGACTGAAATATTTCTGCTAGTCGCGAAAAATGTATCCATACATTGCCAACGTTGTAACGAAAAATTCATATATAATGGTTTCCTCGAATTTTTATTGTAAATGACCTTCGCTTTTTTGTTTCCACGGACAAACTCTTGTAAATAAATGAAGCAGATGATTGTTTATACGTACGTACGCGGAACACATATGTATTTATCTATTACTCAACCAGTTTCCGTAATCGGTGGAAACGCATTGAAACTATTTACGGCCACATACGCGTACCCAGGGTTGAAGTTGCGGGTGTTATGCATCTGAGGTATAAACTGAACTTTAATGACACCTTTTTAGTATGACACGCTCCAGAAGTTTACTATCTTGAATTTTTACGACGCCGTGGAAAATGTCTTTCTCGCGCCATTCTCCCTCGAGCAAATTACGCGTCTTTGCCTGATAAAGCTCTTTAGCATGGACGATATATACGTGCACGTGACCTTTCTCCCTTCACACGCATTTCTTGAGGACTCTTTTGTTCGACCTTCTCTTTCACAAGTTCCACTTTGCAAGAATTTCATTACAAGCTTGAATGGGTAGCGTATTTTTAACACGCGCTAACCCTAAAAGAAAATTGATAACCCTGGTCGGTTTTCCCCCCTTTCATCCTTTTTTATTGGCTGGAATTTATCAAACAAGTCTCGCCAAGTACGTAGTTTATAATATATTCTTTTATTTTCCGCCATTGTGAATTATTATTGTTTTTTCTTCAAGGAACAGGATTAGAGCTTTATCACATTTTACCATAGGATGGGGGTGACGAGCCTAATTAATTTTCCGTTTTATCATTAATATTGTCTAAGGGACTTATATATAGAATGAAAACAAAAGATTTTGAATGTAGTCTGGTATTTTGAGGAGTTTTATTTTTTTGTTCCCTAGCATCAATGTCCATTATCACCAATCCGCGTCTTAATAGAAATCAGTAAACCCACTGTAAAAAATATAATCCATTCTTTAGTGAAGTAGGGTTTTCTCCAATTTTCAGCAGTTGCAAAGCGAAGAGTTGTAGGAAAAATTTACCCATTGAGAAATTAGTTTTAGTAAGATATCTGGGATTGTCAATATTAAAATAAGTGGCTTTTGAGTTGGCGAGATATCTCGTCAATGTTGGTAATAAGGTTATCTTCCCGTAAGAAAAATATATCAGAATGACCTGGTATTTTTATAACGAGAAAATCATTAATAATGTGCCTAACTGGTAAAGTAATCTGATTAATCATCCGGTTGACGAACTTTTAGACTATTTTTCTCTTCAGAAAGTATATCTGAAAGCCTTGATTATGTTTGTGATTGTACACGCGCGCGCGTGCACACACACACACAAAGGAAGTTCCCCCCAATGGTTTTGAAGCCATTAAACCATGAGATACATTCTCTTATTTTTGTCTTCATTCACAGGTCCACACTATATAGATTGAGGTTAAACGTACAGGTCTCGTGCAACCAATGCTACCTTGAATTTCATTTATTTTTGTTTAATACACTACGCTGAAAAAATCCAAAACAAAAAATACAAAGAAATTTCTTCATTAAAAAAGAGGGAAAAATCAAAACAGCCAAAACACAGAAAGGGATTTTCCCAATTAACACGAGCTATTTGCTCGTGTTAATTGGGAAAATCCCTTTCTGTGTTTTGGCTGTTTTGATTTTTCCCTCTTTTTTAATGAAGAAATTTCTTTGTATTTTTTGTTTTGGATTTTTTCAGCGTAGTGTATTAAACAAAAATAAATGAAATTCAAGGTAGCATTGGTTGCACGAGACCTGTACGTTTAACCTCAATCTATATAGTGTGGACCTGTGAATGAAGACAAAAATAAGAGAATGTATCTCATGGTTTAATGGCTTCAAAACCATTGGGGGGAACTTCCTTTGTGTGTGTGTGTGCACGCGCGCGCGTGTACAATCACAAACATAATCAAGGCTTTCAGATATACTTTCTGAAGAGAAAAATTGGCAACCCGTAGATTATCAATTACAAACAAATCAACTAAAAATCCATCTGACAAAACCAATGGCAGAGTTGACATAAAAGTGAAAGAGAAAAAAATTCAATCGATCCGCATATACACAAATGAAAATTGAAAAAGAAAAAAAAAACACAAATACTTATCTCAAAAATCCAAGATGGCTGACCTTGGCGGGAACAGGGAAATTCTACAAAACAAAACCCGCCCGAATACTACCTAACACTAAAAAGAAATTGGACACTAATCGACTAATACGATAAGAACACTGAAGATTTAAATCCGAAAAAGCAAACACGAAATCAATGTGAGCACAGGAAAACCGAGAACCAATCACAACAACAAAGAAAATACCGCGAAATGGCTCACCGACGCCGCGTTGAACCTGACCACTAACCCTTAATCGGCACGGTCCCGCTACCCGACTCGGCCAATTGCCGGCGAACGGAGCGATATAAGAGATTATCGAGTGACGTCCAAGACCAGGATGTGATAAAATTTAATAAATGGATTGTGTTAATTAAAAACTCGGTTTTTAAAAGAGTATTAATGTTTTTTCTACAAGTTAGACAAAACATTATCTCAAACTTTTACTACTCTAAAACAAAAACTCAATCTCAAACATTCGCTTTGACCCAATTCATTCAAACCACCAAACTCACACACACACATATATATATCGATAAGAAATCCATATGATCCCTAAAAAATATATAATAAAACTATATTACAAAGTCAAAAGCGTTGTCCGCGTATTTGTATCCGAACAAACACACATACAGACAGAGAGAGATGAAAGACACTCCATACACAGACAAGGGAAGAAAAAGAGAGAAATTCTAAAAAGTGTTTCTTTCTTTCTGTTCAAGTTTCGGATAAAGGAGAGTGGGAGGAAAAGTTTCAAAAGCAGAATTGCTGCTCCTCGCTGGTATTAAGTTTTTCGGCGCTTCAAGGAAAGCAGATATATATTGTACTGGTATATATACGTTTTCATTCCTCCTTGTGTTTCCTTTTTTATATATATATATATACACATTCTATCCTTTTCATATCCAGTATCCAAGGGCTTTTCCTTCCCACTGCTTATTGATTTACGTGTATGGAGTGTGAAGTGAAAATAGAAGAAGTCTTGGGTGGATCTTGTATTTTTCTTTTCTCTCTCCTGCTCCTTATTTCAATCCTGCTTCTGATCCTCAGACCGTTTCGAAGCTTTGTTTGGCTTTTCCTTATGACACTCTCACCAAAGCTTTTTTTGTTTTCTTTTTCGCTTTTTACTTCTATTCACGTATTTGTGTTTTCTTTGCTTATTTTCCCCTTTTCTTTCACACACTGTATATATTTATTTATTTATAGAAGCGAGGACAAAATCATAACTTGTTTTTTTATTACTATTTCTATCTCGTCTCTTGGAAAAGAAGGGTAGATAAATCTTTTCTTTTTATTTTGAATCGTCTGTATGATACTCCAAGATGAATGATGGTTTCTATGAGAGTAAATTGTATCTTTTCTAGAGTTTGTGTGTGTTCTTTCTCTCTCTCTCTCTCTCTCCCTTGATTTTTTCTCCCTTGTACTGTATTTTCACACGAGATGAAATATTAGGAAATGTTTATGGTGGAGGAAATTTGTCTTTTTCTCGAGATTGTTTACTATACTCGAAAACCAATTGTGAGTTCGATTTCGTGTTTGTTTTTTGATATGTACTGTGACAGTCTATTTCCATTAGTTTCGAGTTAGAGAGAGTTCTGGATATAAGTACACTTGTATCGTTAGAATAGTGTGTTAGAGAGAATTTTATATCGAATTTTAGTCGTCTTCTGAAAAATATAGTCTGCTAGTGTATTTTGAAATGAAGTTTCAGTTTTATTGAACTGAACTACTTTTTTTTTTCTAAATTATGTACGAGCATCAAAAAATATGGAAAATTTAATAAATCTATAAATTTATAATAACATGTCCTGACTGACTTATTCATCATCACCGAGCCGGAACCACTGAAACTATAAAATTATAAATGTCAAATTTGGTCATTAGTTTTGTTTCAGGGCGTAAAGGCTCACTAAGAGTGTTTTTTTTTAATTCGAAGGCTGAAGGGGTCAAAAGAGGTTCAGAGGTAACATGTAGAAATTACGCAAACAACCACCACTGAAGTTTGAACCACAAGTCATGAAATTTGTTCAGATGATTTATATTTCATGCCTTAAAAACAAACCAAGAAGGTTTTTTTTCCGAAATTCGGCCCCTGGAGGGGGTTGAAATGAGGTTCAAAGGTAACATAGAGAAATCACGCCAAGCTGAAATTGCCGAAGATGTAGTCATGAAATTGACCCAATAAAGAAGACCCACTAAAGAAAGTGTCGTTCGAAATTCGACTCTCTAAGGGGGTCATAATGAGGTTCAAAGGTTATACAGAGAAATCATGTTGAGCCAGAACTGCTGGAGCTATCTATATTTATGAAATTTGGTCGGTACTTTTATTTGATGACATAAAGACTCACCACGAGGGGTGTTTCGAAATTCGGCCCCAAAAGTGTTCATGGGGAGGGGGGGAGGCCATGGGGAGGGGGGGAGGCTCAAAGGTTATATGGCACAATAATTGCTGAGCCGAAATCGCCAAAGCTTTAAATATGAAATTTGAACAGTAGTTTTTTATTTTGTAACGTTAAAACTCACTAACGATGTATTTTTCAAAATTCATAATGTAAGTGGGACATGAGGGGGGGGGGGGGTTTCAAAAGTTGTATGGGGCAATCATCGCTGAGCGCAAACCGCTCGAAGCTATAAATATGAAAGTCGGTCAGTATTATACATTTATATATAACAAGTAAGAGCTCTGCATAAAAACATCGTAGAAGCAACATTGATCACTGGGTATGCTCGGGGAGAGAGATGGTTTTATTCCAAGAATACCATTAATCCCAACGGTGGTGTATCCATTCGAATTCAAGAGAATACAGTTCCTTCTCGAGGTATACTTTGCCATGACTATTAATAAATGCAAAGGGCAGTCGCTGGAAATGGCTGGCATGGACTTGTGAGAGGACTGTTTCTCTTATGGACAGTTTTATGGTCCATGTTTCCGAGTGAGTTCTGCCAGTATCCTGGTTATCTTGGCATCAAAAGGCATTACCACAAATGTGGCTTACAAGGAAGTGCTGGGTTAATGAAACTAAATATTCTGGTATATTTTATGCTTTATGAATTTTTCCAAAATTCAACCCTTAAAGAGGTCATAAGGGGCTCAAAGGTTACATGAGGAAACATCGCCGAGTCAGTCGAAACCGATGAAGCTGTAAATATGAAATGTGTTCAGTAGTTTCATTGTATAATGTAAAGACTCACTAAGAAGAGATTTCTCAAAATAATTCACCCTCTGAAGGGGTCATAAGGGGGGGGGGGATCCAAAGTTTTATACGGAGAAACTCTAAAGCCATACGTATGAAATTTTGTCAGTTGTTTTATTTTATAATGCAGAGCAGTAATGTAGCCAGTGAGGGGAGCGATGGAATGTTCCAGGCAGCGGTAGAAGCTACGGATATAACATAGGATCCTATGGGTTAGATTGCGTTGGGGACGACGGTAGAAAATAATTCCTGAAGAAAGGGGCGTTGGGACAGAAAAGGTTGGGAAACTATGATGAAGAGGCTCACTGAGAAGGGATTTTTCAAAATTGAACCAGTAAATTAGCCTTAAAGAATAATTTTCAGATCACGATATCTCCGCGAGAGGGCCCGCGGGTAAAAGCTATTTGTTTGTAAATGTATGTCATGTGATTTTTTTTTTTATCGATACACGTCTTTGATTCCCGATGGAGTTTTATTTAAATTAAATACCCACCATGGGCAAGGATAATCAGTTTCCATGTGGAAACTTTACTTTACCTCCCCAGTAATTCAATACTTTAACGGCCCATGGCGAAGCTTCATTATAAAGTTGTATACAAATCACATAAATCATCACATAATCGTATACAATCAAGTACGTGTATGGAATGAAAAATAGAAGTCTGTGTGGACTTGTATTTTGTCTTGCTCCTTATTTCAATCTTGCTTCTGATCCTCAGATCCTTTCGAAGCTTTGTTTGGCTTTTCTTTATGACACACTCTTACCAACGTTTTTTGCAATTACTTCTCCATACTCATGTTATTTGTTTATTTTTCTACTTATTTTTTTTTATTTATTTTACACACAGACACTGTAGATATTTATATGTTTACAAAAGAGAGGACAAATTCATAACTCTTTTTTTATTACTATTTTCTATCTTGTCTTGGGAAGAAGGATTGATGAATGTTTTCATTTTCATTTTTATGATTATTTCATTGTATGATACTTCGAGATGAATGATGGTTTCCTATGAGGGAGTAAATTGTATCTTTTCTAGAGTTTGAGTGTGTTCTCCCTTCTTCTCTGTGTATAAGTACGATTTTTTTTTTACCAGATGAAATATTAGACGATGCTTATGGTAGAGAGAATTTATTTGTCTTTTCTGGAGATTGTGTTTACCATAAAAATGCTTCGAAAACCAATTGAAAGTTCAATTTTGATGTGTATTGTGACAGTCTTCATCCATCAGCTTCGAGACACGGAGTTTCTGAATATAAATCCACTTGCATCGATCTAGATGAGGGAAATCGGAGACTCATTAATACTGTATAAAATATGGTTTGAAACTGTGTATCTGTAGAAATAATGCATAAACTATGAAGTGGTGTGTGTGTGTCAGCGAATTTTACATTGATTTTTAGAGCCGTCTTATGAAAAAATGTATTCTGCTAGTATATTTTGAAATGAAGTTTCAGTTTCACTGATTTTTTTTTATGAAATGAATCCGTGCATGAAAAGTAAATGGAAAATTTTATAAATTGTTTATAAAAGTATATAATTTTTCATGTATCGCGCTGCATGTTTATGGTTATTGATATAATTTTATATTCATACTACAACGGCATGGAATACCGACCATGAAGAAGGATCTCATGTTTCCATATGGAAATTATATCTCTTCAGAAATATGATCCTTTAACAGCCCATGGCGGAGCTTCATTATATCATTTTTTTAAGTTGTGTACAAGTCACATAAATCATCACATAATCGTGTATAATCACGGACGCATATGGAGTGTGAATTGAAAATAGGAGTCTGGGTGGATCGTTTTTCCTTGCTCCTTATTTAAATCCTGCTTCTGATCTGCAGACCATTTAGAAGCTTTGTATTTCGATATTTATGGTAGAGGAAATTTGTCTTTTCTCGAGATTGTTTTACTATAGTCGAAAACCAATTGTGAGTTCGATTTTGTGATTGTTTTTGATGTGTATTGTGACATTCTTCATCCATTAGTTTCGGGTTCGAGAGTTAGTTCTGGACATAAATCCATTTGTATCGTTCTAAATAACAGAAATCGGTTAGTCCCATCAATATAAATTTATGGTTTAAAACTGTATGTAGAAATATGTACATATGTATAAACTATAAAGTACTGTTTGTTTTAGAATTTTATATTGAATTTTAGAGCCGTCTTCTGAAAAAGAGTCTGATAGCGTATTGAAATGATCTTTGAGTATTACGAAACTTTTGTATTAAATAAATATGAGAATCGGAAGTAAATGGAAATTTTTTATAGATCGCATATAAAGTAAGTATATTATGCGATATTTTTATGTATCGCTGAACGTATATGACTCTTTATGTAAAATAGCCATCACTATATAGTGGTAATAAATACTCACAGGCACGGCCTTATCCCATCTTGTTATTTACTATGCAAAGACCTTAAAACCTCAGCGAGAAAAATTATCATTTTTTCTACTGAGGTGTTTGAATCTTTTACATAGTATGATTTCTCCCTGAAAATAGTGTCTATTATAAATGGTGGCCGAACGTCAAAATATGATTGTCTCGAAACCAGAACGGTATCCTCATCAACACCGATCCATCACCCCAGGGCTATAAGGGCAGTTTCATCTTTTTTGATGTTGCGCTTGCCGCCTTGGCGTAGTGGGCGTGGCCTCGGAGTTTTATTTTTGCGGCGTAACGGCTTTGCTCATTTTTCTCGCAGATGACATCAGCCACCACCTCCTAGAGATAGAAGGCCTCTGCACTGTGCGTTTGCCATAAACGTCATTCAGACTACCTAGCAAGTTTGCCACATTTTGAAACACAGCATGCTATTTCGTTTCTTCTTATTTTGGCGTAGAATCTTCCTGATTGGCTGACTCAACGTATTGGCGTTGTGATTGGATGTGGGGCATATAAATCGCCTATTCTGAGCACGATAATTTCTTTTCCTCACAACGATGATGCTGGCACGAGCAGGGAATTTTTTTCCCCTGAATATTCTGAGGGAAAATGGACTGCTTACTGACGTCACAAGCTGAGTGCGGAGACCTTCTATCTCTAGTAGGTTCTGCGTCAGCACACAAAAACGTACTGCAGTGAAGAGAATTATTTAAATCTTATTTTGCGGTGACTTTAAGTGAGTGACCTCCCTTTCATAGGTTTGTTAAAGTTGTGGCGGCATCATGCAGATGAAACCAATGAGCGTGACGTCATTCAACCTGCACTGTATATAGGTAGCTAGCTGCGATCGACTCTATTTGCTCTTACTTACTTTCAACTTGTCATTTTACCTGCACGCGCGCTGGCGTTGCGTTGCTAATATGTGCGTGTTACTACGTTAAACTAATAATGTTCCGTTGTTAATAATTAAAACCTAAGTGTTGTTATGTTACAACTGTGTGAGTCTCATTTTTGGAGTCAGATGTATTGAGTATCTGCAAGGTGTCTTCAATATTCACTAGAAATGATTTTATATCTTTGTGTTATTCCATCGATGAATATTAACACTTTCGGGTCTGAGCTATTTCGACTATGTTTGTCCCTGTGGACTGAAGGTTTTTGGCACTTTTGCAGAACTCGGAAACGAAAGTCAACTGAACCCCGTATTTTAGGAGCTAGAATTTTATTGTCAAAACTTATTTTTAAGAAACTTATGCTGGAGTAATCGTCTTCATATTTATATTGAGAAAAGCAGCAATATGATATCCGCTCAGATAAATGATACCTTTGAACCACTACTTATACAGTGATATTTTTTTTTTGGTAGCTTAAATACGCACTCTTTATTTTTCTTGAGTGCAAAAAAAGGCATTATTTTGAAAAATGAAGCATGCAAACACGCATATCTTCGTCTTGGCCACAACAGAATTAAATTCTTTGAATTCTTTAATGAATGCGTCACCCACAAAATCCACTTTATACTCCCAGAATTGGTAGTGAAAAATGTTGTCACCAAGAAGAGTTTTTAATAATTTGAAGCACGCAGTCATGTAACGCGCGGAGTCTGATATTAACTCATTAATTTTCGTATTTAGTTTCGTATTCTTTTAAGGTGTCAATTATAGCTTGGAAACACACGGAAGAATTAACGATAAAATTTAAATTAATCGAGTAAAAATTCAGGTTTTTGCATTTATTCGTTAAAATTGGCAAATTTCGCATTTATCGCATTTATTTCGTGAATTTCGCATTTATCGCGGTTATTTCGTAAATACGAAATTTACGTATCCCTAAGGATGAATAATATCACGATTTCCTTACAGATGCAGTATTTGTGAAGTCAAGAGAGACTTAGATAATTGACAATTTGAAAGGATCAAACTTTCCATGCGCACATTTTTTGTGGAGTAAGTTAGTAAATTTTAAATCTTTTGGGCTCAAATTTCAAGGACATTTTCACGAAAAAAAAAATTAAATTGACAAATGAGTACAGTAGAGTCTCGCTTATCCGACATAAACGGGCCGTCAGAACGTCGGAAAATACGGAGGTGTTAAGGAAAAGCCATGTTAAACGTCAAACTATGTTACAATTTTACATGTTACGAACATAATAATCATGTTTACAGCAAAACAACAAAAAATTAAGTGAGAAAATGAACTTATTGTTACAGAATATTTTTAAGTTAAATACAGTACTTAAAAAAGTTCAGTCCTGTGATCATTTTAAACATTTGCTCGTAGTCAGTGTTGTTTCTCCGCTGCCAAATCTCGTCATCTTTGCAGCATCATTATGTCGATTCCTGTAACTTCTTCTTGTTGCTCAATGTATTTAATTGCAGTTTCTAGAGCCTTAACTCCGTCGTTATGTGGAATTCTGGAAGCTCAACAGTGGGTGCTTAGTTTTTTTTTGTTTTTTTTTTCGGTGGGACGTGGGAACGGAAGGTCGGATAAACGAGACCACTGTATATTGGAGTTGATGAACAGCATGGTATTCATGGTACATAAGACACAGCAGCAGACGAGAGTTAAAATGAATTGACTTTACACATGGCATCCATCATCCAACCAGTGTCGTCTTCATGCATGGGTCCGACAGAGCACGGCCCAGAACCCTCAAGTGCAGAGGGGTCTCATGAAAAAGAGATCTGGTTCAAATTATGCAGAGTAACCATTTCTAGCAAGGCCTCAAAAAATCATTTTAGCCGAGGGCCTATGATATGCAATTTTTTAAAATATATTTAATTTTTTTTAATTTTTATTTTTTGTGAACAAATATGAAATTTCTGACCTGAGTTTTTTTTTTGCGAATACATGCGAAATTTACGATTTTTAAATTTTTTTTGCGAAATTTATGTATCTTCTATTCACCCTACTACAACACAGAAATATCCAAAAACTGCGTCTTAGCGGCAAATTGCAGCAAAATACACGCACCATAATTTAGTGCATTATTTTGAAATTCAGTCTTTTTCTGTCCCGAACATGAATATGAAACCGAATACTGTACACAAAGGTACAAAGAGTTCTTTCACGAATTTGATATTCATGTTATTCTCATAGTCTTTGAAAATATAATACTATCCTTCGATAGCCTTAGGAGGAAAAAGTCTTTGGAAGGGAACAAAGTCTAAAGTACCCAAAAAGAACTGAACAAATACACAGTAACAAGACGGTATTGCGTGACAAAGAAACTGAAAAATAAGTGAAGGGAAATGGCATCGTTGTGCTACGGACTTTAAACAAGACTCCATAATCTCTATTTATAAGGAAAATAGGGACTCCCACGCGTGTTTCAGCGAAGCAATAACATCAAATTTAACGGAGGAATTTGGTGCAAGTACGTAAGCCTCGAGGGCACAAAAATAGACTCTTGCTACTTTTAAAGACGAAAACAACAACTCTGGGAAACAATATTAAATAACTTCGTTACGTATATTTTGCCAGCCACGGATATCTTTGAGCAACGAAATACCGTTTGGTTCGATTTCCGAAGTGGTTTCATAACGATATACGTAGTATGAGGTAGACATTACGGTTAATTTTACCTGGTTTTTGTAAGTCTGTTATTTGAGTTGAAGTGGTACATTCAAAGAATATTGGGATCAACTGAGCTTCATTTGGGATTTTTTTTAGATCTATTTTTAATCCCGTGGACTCGCGGATCTCTCCGAACTAAGAGTAAACATAAAACAGTTCATTTAAATATGTTTTGTTTTGTTTAAACTAATCTAAATCTCTGTATGTTGTAAATGAATAAATTGATTTGATTTGGTTTGAATATTTTGCCCGATAGGCTCTTCAATCTCAGATGGAACGAACGGAAAAGGACTATAAAAGTAAAAACCACGAAACTCTTGACACGTTTCGTCACAATGGTCGCTGTCTTCAGGGTGTTGACATAACCAAACTATCACGCTCGCTGACCTGAATCCCACGTGGATAGGTTACTAAATCTAGGGTTACCATATCTGAAAACTGAGAAAGAAGGACGTTGGCACGCGCACTTTTTAATGCCTGTTTTCCCAATTTCCACAACAGATGGCGCGACTAGAAAACAGCGTTGAGTGTTTTCTTTGTTACTGAATGAAAGAGTCAACACCCCCCCCCCCCTCCTTCAATACACGGCATTATAGTTGCGGTTTTTCTTTTTTGTTATTCAAGAGTTGTTTTTCGAACTGTTTTTTCATCTTATCCCGGAGCAAGCTGGGCCGCGGTTCGAATATGAAAATGAATGGGCGGGTTTCATTTTGCCCACAATGTCTACCTCGAGCGAACGTACTTTTCCGTTAAGCAATCGGGAGTCTAGGTACCCAACGCAAGTAGGATCCCCGGTCAGCGTGCTAGTGGCTATATTTATCCAAAACAACAATCATTGTATGTCGAAACGCATTAGGAATTGCGTGGTTTTTCCTCATATTGTCTTTTTTCGTTAGTTCCTTCTGAGATTAAATAAATAAACACTGTCTTTACTCAGTTTTTTGGAACTAACTGGATACAAACCGTTGATCGTTAATCTCGATCCAATCACAATTAGTTGATAATAGTGTATTTACTATTATTTAACGCATTACAAACTAGATATTTGCACATGGGGTGTTTTTTGACCACAACAAATATCTGAAAATGTACATAATTTTATCAGTTAATTCAAACGGCCGGCACATTTACTCTTAAGTGAAACATGCAAGCGAAATCTCAAGCATGTACGATCTAGATCAAAAAAAGTTCAACTTGAGTTGTGCCGGAAATATGCCTAACAATATACATGCGTATCTTGTATCATGCACGAATAGATTTGTGTTGCCACCTATGTTTCAAATTGCAACTGAAGTGTCATAATTGAATAATTGGACTATTGTGTGTCTGTTGCTCTCTCCCGGTGTCAAGAGACTAGAACAGTGATTTCCAACGTGGGCGTTAACGCTTTCTGGGGGCGATCGAATAATCCGCGGGGAGGTGGTAGAAGCTACGGATATAACACAGGATCCTATGGGTTAGATTGCGATGAGAGAAAAAATTTCTGAAGAAGGGGGGCTTTGGGACAAAAAGGTTGGGAACTATGGCCTAGGACTCAAAGTGGGACCAACTCGCGACTCTCTATGATGTCACCATCAGTTTGAGAATCAAATTTCCATTACCGTGTGAGCAAAACCGTCTCAGTTAGAAAAATAAATCTAAGCAATTTTCAGCCATCTATTGATTTCCTTCTGGAATAAAATACTTCCAGGATCTCTTAATGCCTATAAAAAGTACCGAAAATTCTATATCTCAAAGATATTTATAATTTATAAATAGCAAATTTTGCAAGTCAAAATACTCCGTAAGCATTAGTTCCGCTGCTCCAACTAAGATGCTATAACGCAGACAAGAAACCGCGCTAATGTGATAATACGTAAAATTGGGCAAATATCGACTGAAAATTGCGTGTAGAAGATTTAGTGAGGCCGGATTACGACATATTTTAAATTTTAAAAAAAGTATTGAAAAACATGGGGACATTCATTACGTTTGTGCCGCATATCAACTTTAATTCAATTATTTAAGCTTCAGACTCCATCATTTTATTAATTAGCCATAAAATTTAACCTTCAAACACACACAGTTAAAATTAAACAAACTAAGGAACGGTTTAATATAGACATTACATTGCGTTTGAGCCATATTTAAATTGAATCGATTAAATCAATTAATAGAAATCCTTTTTAACAAATGTAAAAGAATATAACTTATTATCGTTTTTGGTGAACTGTTGCAATGTCACACTCATAAAAAAAAATAGTTAAATGGATTCAACAAAGTCTGGTCATCACCGTCCTCTTGGTGACCGGTATCGGGCCAAGCGATCATTTGACTGCATTTTCAATATTTTAAGTGAGGTCCATTGCTCAAGAATCATCAGCACCCCAAGGAACTACGTAATACGCGAATCCTACACACACACAAAGCCGCAAAGAGAGTGAGCGTAACTAGGAGATACTTCTGCGTTATGGAAAAAAAAGCTCTAATATATACAAATACAACGCCACAACAGGCAAAATGTCAACGAGGTGGCTGAATTGGTTAATTGATGCGTGGGAACGGATTGATATCCACATTTTTTTTTTTTTTTGGTTCGTGTCTGGACGCCAATTCAGTATAAACTAATTCGTGGCGCACCAGTTTTTGTTATGCTCATGACCATTATATACGGTAAGCAAGGTAAAAATGCAATTAACAAAATTGTTTACAATTTTTGTTAATTGCATTTTTAATTGGATTGCTATATTTTTGAAATATATGACATCCATATTTTTATGGGCATCTTTCTCTCAGCCACCTCGTTGGGCATTTTGCCTGTTTTGGCGTTGTATTTGTATTTGTATATGATTGCGAAATAGTGAAAGGAAAGAAAACATAATTTCCTCCTTGATCAGAATGAGAGGAAAAACTGTCTAACAGTTTGAATATTTAAAAAGAGAAAATGACGATCACGACACCGATTCGTCTGATGATCAACGGAAATTAAACGACACCAGTGCCATCTATAATTGAGTTTTGTAATTATTCGATTTCGTTACATATGCTAATTAGCATTTTACAGGCTGTCTTTTTCCTATTTCAAGAAGAACACATCTCCGGTCAATCGACATGGGCAATATACTATCGATTAAGTTGTGCCAGAACTATGCATGTGTACCTAACAGTCTGAGTGCGTATCTAGTATTGCGTTCGTGAATTGTCTAGTTCTGCCATCTATATTTCAAATTATGAGTGTGGTGTAATGACTGCATATTCGTATCGTTGTAGGTCTGTTACTCTCTGTGACATGAATTTTTAATGGGAAAGCTCTGCTGTCTGGTGTCGAGAGATTACTGCAAAATCCTGAAGTATGAAAAATCCCAAGGAAATCTATGATACCAACACGATTTCGGGCAATCACCTTTCTATTATCGTGTGTGCAATATCAAAATCAAAAGAAACCGAAGAAATTTTTAATTTTTTTTCAATCTCGAGATGTTTCTGGAATACAATACACTCATGACCTCTTCATCTCTGAACGAACATCGCCAAGTGCACACATTTCTTATTTACCTTAAAACTATTCATAAATAACAAATTTTACGAGTCAAAATGCCACTTAAGCATTAATTCCGCTGCTCCAACCAAGATGCTTAAAACGTACACAAGAAAACCGCACCAACATAATAATACCGCACGCTCTACTCCTCGTTAATCTAAAAGCACCTTAAAACGTAAATTGAAACTCTCAAGAAAGTAAAAACATAACAAAACTAAAAAAAGACCGAATACCGTTGCGAAAAAAAAAAAAAAAAAAAAGTAATATTACGCCACTGGTAAAACTACGAAATAATCGACCAGAAACTGGAAGCTGAATCGCTAATTAAAGTGGAGTATAAAGGCAAAGAATCATGACTTGGACTCTCTCTCTCTCTCTCTTTTCAGAATAAAAACATTACCCCTAAATGAAGGAAAATAAAAATAAATAAGAATAACACTAAGTAGAAATGAAAGAGAGAGAGTTAAAATGAAAAAAAGAAATGAGAGTAAAAAAAAAGGAAGAGCGGCAATCTGCCTTTAAAAAGGGTAGAGGAGGGATACTTCCACTTAATCAGTTTACGTATTCAAGGAGAAATGCCTGCAAGATAAACAATGTTTTTAAGGGGATTGAGTTGAATTGCTCTGGACATGATTTTCCAATTACTTAATGAAAGAAAACGGGGCCCAGGCTCAAAGAGAAAGAGCAGAACAGAATGTCAGTATCAACCGATGAAAATTTAAGGGGGGAAAAGACTAAAACACACACACACACTCACTCACATACAAACGATAGATGAAAGAAATAAATGGGATGAAATAGACGTATATAGGATGGGAAATAAAAGAGATTCCTTCCAAGGAAAAAAAAGGTAAGGAAATGTTACATTATCAATGTACTGAAACGTTCTGGTTCTTTGCTATTTATCAGGAATTAAGAGCCCAAAATAAAATGTTGTAAAAGAACATGTTTCTCGGTAGCGGAATTCCCTGGCGATGGATGATTGTAATGACCATCGAAATGTATATGCGGTCGGAGAGAAAATAAAACATATATCGTTTCCTCTAATTTCACTTCTTTGTTGTTGTTTTTTCTTAAGGAAGGATTTTTCTTTGGTTTTTAATCGATTTTGAATTTATTTCCGGGAAAGTGTTTTATGTAAGAATTTATAATTGTTTCGAAATCGATGAAAATTGATAGTTACTTTTAGTTTTTGTATATATACATAGGTGCCATCGGAAGCCTTTTGGTTTTTAGCCCTGTTAAAATCTTACGGTCGGAAACCAGATTCTTCCTATTTTTCGTAAATTTGTATATTTCCCTGAAAAATTTGTATAAATTTCCTGAAAATTCTCAAATGGTTTCTCCTGCAAAATTGAAAAATCCCTGAAGAAAATGTTTCAGCCATTGCAGTCGTACGCTGGCCACGTTTCCTTGACATGACGCCAAAAGTGTGAAAATCACAGTAGATTGAAATGAAAGAATGGATGGAGTTATTCCACCCAAAGAAAAGAAAAAAAAAATTTTGCATCACAAACATGCAAATAAATATCCATATTTATAGTCACAATTATAATATTATAATTCGTAAGTTGCAAAATAATTTTAGTTTTTGATTTTAGTGAAGAATAAAAACTGAAGTTGATTGACAATTCATTAAAAACAGGACATTTAAAAAAAGGAATAGGTAAGAAAAATACTGGATTGTGTATCCCTGGAAAACGGATAACATGGTCACCTTATCCATTCCCTTGAAAAATTCCCATTTTCCCTTTTTTCTTGGATGTCACTTTTTTTGTGTATTTGTTTTTTTGAGTAAATATATACTCACATGACAAACTACAGATTTTTTAGGTCTGCTCAAAAATTGGCACCTTATTATTGAATATGTTACTGTCAAAGCCCGAAATTTGCCAATTTGCGACGGAGCTGTCGACTTCGTGAATTGACCGGTATTCCGATTAAAATATATGGATTTGGCTCCAACCGGGCCATCTTACATCGGCACGCCGAGCTTCGGCCAGGAATCTCCGGCAACTTCGCGAAACGACCGACTAAAGACCGAATCTGCAATTTCTGCAATTCTGACTTTAGCCAAAACTATAGGCCAATTCTTGAAGTGACCGGCCCTTTCGTGAATTGGCTGCACTTCGGGCTATGACAGTAACACATATATATATGGAGAATGTTGAAAACTGAATACTCGATGAAAATTGTTTTTGTTATAATATTATTTCTTTTTATAAGCGTTAGTGCTTCTCCCATTTGCATTTTAGCTTTTCCGGGTGAAGTTATTTTGGATTTTTGTAATTGTGCAAGAACTGTTCTAGTTTCATAATTTATATTTTTAGATTTCCAAATGAATTTACTGTCACTATTACATTTTAAATTATTTCATTCTCTTATTAGAATTTTTCGATTAACTTGTTTCTTTAATTCTTTGTCATTCATTTATCTTCATTCATGAATTTATTTCCATTTCTGGCATTTTGATCTCATTTCAAAAAGTTTTCAGGTAAATTTATTTACATTCTAAAATTTGTCTAGGGCTTTGTTCTCATTACAGGATTTCGAATGATTCCGATCCCTTGGATGATTTTTTTTTTCATTTTGAGATCAAGAATTTGATCTCACTTCACGTGAGAATGAATTTATTCCCACTTCATCAGAATTTTCGAAAGAATTTTTCTCATTCCTTCTTTGTTCCTATTCATTATTCTTTAAGGAGAATTTTTTACTCATATCAATTGATTTTTATATAAATTTGCTCTCATTTTTTTCTCTTTCTTCTCTCTCTTCACTCTTTCTTCACAGGAGTTTATTCTGATTCTTTATTCTCTCTCTTCAATCACAGGAAGCATTTTTTTCTCACTCTATTCACAAGAAGAATATCTTTAGGGGAATTTATTCTCACTCTTTATTCACAGGAGGAGTTTATTCTGACTCTTTATTCTCTCTCTTCAATCACAGGAAGCATTTTTTCTCACTCTATTCACAAGAAGAATATCTTTAGGGGAATTTATTCTCACTCTTTATTCACAGGAGGAATTTTTTCTCACTCTTTATTCACAGGAGGAGTTTATCTTGACTCTTTATTCTCTCTCTTCAATCACATGAAGCATTTTTTTCTCACTCTATTCACAAGAAGAATATTTTTAGGGGAATTTATTCTCACTCTTTATTTACAGGAGGAGTTTATTCTGACTCTTTATTCTCTCTCTTCAATCACAGGAAGCATTTTTTTCTCACTCTATTCACAAGAAGAATATCTTTAGGGCAATTTATTCTCACTCTTTATTCACAGGAGGAATTTTTTCTCACTCTTTATTCACAGGAGGAGTTTATCTTGACTCTTTATTCTCTCTCTTCAATCACAGGAAGCATTTTTTTTCTCACTCTATTCACAAGAAGAATATCTTTAGGGGAATTTATTCTCACTCTTTATTCACAAGAGGAATTTTTTCTCTCTCTTCAATTTATTTTATCAGGAAGAATTTTTTCTCACGCTTCAAAAAATCACAGGAAGAATTTTTTCTCACTCTATTCACACAAGAGGAATTTATTCTCACTCTATTCACACAAGAGGAATTTATTCTCACTCTATTCACACAAGAGGAATTTATTCTCACTCTATTCACACAAGAGGAATTTATTCTCACTCTATTCACACAAGAGGAATTTATTCTCACTCTATTCACACAAGAGGAATTTATTCTCACTCTATTCAGAGAAGAAATTTATTCTCACTCTATTCAGGGAAGAAACTTATTCTCACTCTTTATACACACGAGGAATTCATTCTTACTTTTAGATTTTAAAATGAATTTCTTCTCTCTCTTAGATTTTCTTACGTGGATTTATTTTCATATCAGCATTTCTAGATGGGCTTGTCACTATTCCTTCTTCGTTTTATCCATTCATTTTGATTCCTGAATTCATTTTCATTTCTGGTATTTCGGATGAATTTGATCCCATTCCAATATTTCAACATGAAAATGTTCTCATTCCAAAAACATTTAGGATCAATTTTCCTCATTATTATATTCTCGAAGGGTTTGTTCATTATTGATTCTCGTCACACAGGATTTTTGGATGAATTTCTTGTCATTTCGAGGTCTGAGTAGTTAAAACAGTTTGTTTTGTTTCTGAGTTATTTCGAACGACTTTACAACGTTTTAAAGATTTTTGGACAAATTTAATCCCCACTTCGGAAACTGTTTAATGTTTTAATCATTTGAAGGTACTCTATCCTTAAAAGAGAGTCGACACTCGTTATAACGACCTCCATCATCCAGTCAAAAACCGACGTTATATCGGTTGATCGTTACATCGGAAGAAAAACATATATGATAGTCGTTATATAAAAACTTTTGGGACTTATCGTACCGTTCGTTTAAATGGATGGTCGCTATAATATGAGGTCGTTATAACGAGCGTGGACTGTGTTAGGATTATCAACTATGAGTGTTCAACTATGGTGTATATTTTGCATCACTTAGAGCAGTGTTCTGCGGTAAGAACAAAATGAAATAAATAAAAACATTATTTATTAACCGATACCAATACCCCGATTTAGAAATCATTTCTAGGTATTTCAATTGCTGAAAATTTAGTTACGTTATCGAAAATTGATTACACACGAACCCTGATGCATTTGAAACCCGCTAAAATATACGTAGTTACAGAATTGTCATCATAGTCACAATATACTGTTGCAGTAGATATGCATTCTGATAACACAATAGGCATTCTAAATCAAGATTTCAACAGTCATAATCAAACTATAGCTCGGTAGTAATTACGCTTGACGTCAACCGATTTAATTGAGAGGAAATCTCGTATCACATATGCATTGCCGTAATGTCAATGTAATATTCAACGGAACAATCTGTCTCTCAGCTCCCTTCAATCATCGATTCCCATATCAAATTCTTTGCTTGACACGTGTGCTATTTCAATAATGATTATAACAAACAAATCAGATGGCGTTGCAGAGACCAATCCCAGGTAATGCCAGACTTGTAACACTAGTACATCGTAATACTGACCGAAGCTAATCAGCATGCACCAACAGAATTTATCCCCAATTATTGATAACGCAATGGTAGAAAATTCGATATTCTAACCATGTACATCGATATCGGTACTGGGTGATGAGAATTAGATATTGAAGTTCTCAGATATCATGAGTGCTGTGTATTCTGCTGCCATGAAGGTCCACCAACAAACCAGAACATGGCTCCCACTCTGTCCCAAGGCCATAAAGGTCCGACAAACATCACGGAAAATATGTTATTGCATGCTGCAGGAAAAGTATTAACACGGTTTACGGAAAAAAAAATTGCCAGTGAGTGTGCCCAAGCGAAAATTTAGTGACCATATGAGTTAATGACAGTATGCGACCGTATAAGAGACATATGGTAACTCGATTGGTAACTCATATGTCGCTAACGTGATCACGAAAACGGTCACTCATATTGGCTTAGGCATTTTGTTGCTCATACGGTTAATAAATTGATCACTAACACCGACACTTATATGGGCACTCAATCATACAGTCACTCGATTTATCATTCATATGGTCATTTAGTCAACCATACATTCAATCATATATATATATATATATGTATATATACTAACTCATATAATCACTCACTCAGTCAATAACACACTAACTTGGTCACTCATACCGCGCACACCCATACAGATAATCACCCCGTTATTTGGTCACTCACTCGGTCATTCATACGATCAGTGGGGACAAAATGTCAAGGGTGAAATCTACTAGGAGCAAGATGTCGGAGGCGAAATTTTCCGAATCCCATTTTATAGGAGAGGTTTGTTCAAGAAGCACCCGAACATAATTTTTCGGGCATGAAACAACTGCAACCAAGTTAAGGAAGCTTTTCCAGCACGGCCCAGGTTTTTGAACACCTACTTACATCTCTTCGTTGAGACAGATCGGAGGGCCATTTTCTGGTTAAGATGGGGAGGAGTAAGAGAAGCGTGGTATTGCAATTGGACAATTCTAGTGCACATGCTTGAATATTTTCCTGCGTGTAGAAGATGCCAGTCGCCGGCAGACCGCGGATGAGTGAGTGAACGGAGTGTGCCGCCGATGCGCTAGTGCAAGTCAGCACCGTGTGTCGCATTTTCATTTTTTTGACAAAATGACAGGAAAAAACTTGAACGAACGTTACAGCAATAATCGTGATGGAGCTGCCCATTGCGACGCAGAACCTCATCTCAGCTTGGTGATGTCTGTGCCATGGGGTACGCAATCGTGATGAACCACGCCACTGGAGTCATCGAAGACGGTTGACAGCATGACGTTGACATTGCATCTCCCGACGACCACACCGTCAGTTAAAATAGAATGAACGGTTTCAATGCTAATGCTCCCCTCGTAAGCAATTTCTCTGATCGTGATTCGATGACCCTGCGTCTCCAGATTCCTCAATTAGTCAATAACGATCTAATTTATAGATGCTAAAGGACTACCAGAACATCTACCACATATTGAGGGATTACCGATTATCCGGCAATCTTTGAAGCAGTTGCGCCACTCCTTCATCGGAGTGATGATCAATTAATTTCATCTCCGAAAATCTGTTTAATCTTGCGGATTGTTTTCGATCGGGAATCACCAAGCTTCTCACACAAAATGTAATGCATTAGCGTCGTTCGAGTTTTTTCCTGCCGTTTTGTCAAAAACGTTAATATGACGGTACTCGCACTTCCTCGTTAATCGACGGATTGCTGGCGACTGGCAGCTTCCGTAGGCAGATGAAAATTAAAGCATGCGCACCAGGATTGCTTACACACGTGCACCAAACCACGCCTTCCTGGCTTCATTGGTTTACGCACGAAAAATTATGGTCGGATGCTTTTTGAATAAACTTCGTATTTTATTAGAACCGTACATATACGTATAAGTCCTTTTCATTTTTATATCACTATGTGTACGTAACGGTAAATATGATAAATATGGATTATTATATATAATTGTCAATCTATACTCGATCACTTTGATATAAATTTATCACTTTTACCGGTGGTTATGCATGATGCCCAAGCGTCTTTCGTGAATTTGATAAATACTTTTATCTTATCGATTTTTCTCCAGTGATTACAAATGTGTCTAGCATATACTTGATAAATACAGACGATCCCCAATATAACGATCTCCAATTCAATGAATTTAATGATTTATCGACAAAAAATAGTTATTTCATGATTGAAAGTTTGTTAAATCAAAAAATTTGATAAATGTTAATACGTTACATCACGGAATGATCGTAAAATTTGTTAAATACGAGTTTATTATATTTAGGTATGAGCGTAAATTTGTTTTTACTATATCAAGAGATAATTCGTTATATCGAGGTGCAATCGTGAAATTTATTAAGCATGAGTTCATTATAGCGAGGTGAGATTTCAGAATTCGTCAAATAGATGTAAATTATAGGATTTATTTCTAGAAAGTTCGAAAAATTCGTTAAATCAGGATTCATTTATATCTGGTTCAGGCAATGAGACAGATTTATCGTAATTACCAATATTAAAATGACGATCATGCATAATACCCGACGAATGTGATGAATTCAATATGATTTTTCATGCCTACCAAAACGACACTTCGATATTATGCATAATCGTTAGTAAAAGTAACACATTTTTATTATTATTTATCAAAGTCACCATCGGTGCTTGTGTATCGTGCATAATCACCAGGGAATTACCTTGATAAATTTCGTAAAATATATCAAACTTACCTAATAGTTCGGCGATTATGCACATAATAATTCATTTGATTTATCACATTTACCGCAACATATGCATCAGAGGTGAATATGAAAAAGGTATGCATTAATTTTTACTACAGTTTTAGTAGGGAAGTGAATGTTGACGGGAAATTTGGCCTTTGAAGTCCCACTATCTTATTCATAGCGCATATATAGCATCGAAAGCGGATTTTACATCTAAGGGACTTTACCTTTCTTTTACATATTTTTTGAATTTTTTTTTATTCGTAAATCTAGAAATCTCAGCAAAAAGTTTTAGACGAATCACTAGGTTACATGTACGTTTTTATATATATATATAGCGGGAGCTAAGTCCGCTGACCGAGGCTATTCCGAAAATGATGAAATTTCACCAAATACCAGAAATGCTGTCCTGTCTTCCGGCGAATTCCGAAAATTAAAATTGGACATCAAAAAATGTTCTATTCGGTTTCTCTTTTCCTCTTTTTTATTTTCGAAGATACACTCTCATGTGCAAAATTATACAATTCGAAAGATCGAAATCGATTTCATTGATCATTTCCCTCGGACTACGGCCATTTGAAGTAAAAAAGCTTCTTTTGTATGTTGAGGTAAATGCGATAAATGGGGGTAACAGTGACTATATTACAGTGGAACTCCTCCAAATGAACACTTCCTATTAACAGACACCTCCCGTTAACGGACACTTTCCTGATCTCCGTGAAATAGGGCTTCAATGTATTTCCACTCTCCGTTAGTGAACGCGCTCTCTCTCCGTAGCGGACAATAATATCCGACAAACTCTAAAATCATTAATTATGTATTATGTATAATCCCAAGCTCGTATTGGTACATATGATAAACTTAATTGACATATTAAACTTAATTGTACATATTAATTACTTAAATTGACATAGTTTAAATGTTGTTAAGTGAATAGTTATATTACATAGTTTAAATGAACGTAACTATGGTCCAGGATGGTGATTCCGAATGGTAATGTTGGTTTTGTTTGCACATGTTGGCACTTGCCACAAATCCAACATTACCAGACTCATAATGGTTTTTATGTTTTTGTCTTTTCTTCACATTTAATTTAATTTCATTTTTATTGCAAAATACGTGAAGTCACATATCATGTAATAGAAATAATTAATTGGTTTATCTGAGAGAAGAAGAGTTTTGTATAATTTTTTCCCCGTATTATCAATTTTATTTGCGAATTATGGATGAACACAGGTAAAAGTAGTGAAATTATTAATCAAGCTTTTTTTTTATCAAGGCAATTGGTGATTATGCATAACCACCGCACCAGTCTTCACTTTTATGCACGCACAGTAAGATATACATTAAAATTTACAGGAACCAATTGCGACCGAATAAAAACGTCGTATAAATGTGAAAGTCGTAAAAACGAGGCTCCACTATGCATCGTACCTCCTCGTTAGCAGACACTCTCCGTTAGCGGACAAACTTTCTGGTCCCATGATTGTCCGTTATCTAAAGGTTTTCGCGATTTTCACCCTGTCAACGTGGTTTGCCACACCATGTTCCACTGCAATTTTCGTTCCTCTTGATTCCTGCTAACAATCCTTTGAGTGTGTCGGTCCATTAACAGAACATCCTGTATAGAGAACTGTGCGTGTGTGTGTGTGTGATTAAATCTTACTCATATTGAACAATATTTCTGATTCTCTCTGAGATGAATAGCAATTCCGTTTTTTTCCCCTACCAACATCCCCTTCCGTATAATGCGCATTATTATATTCACACCTATACAACTTAAATTTCGTCACAACTAACGTTTACTGTAATTTCCATCATACAATGTATATAGATATACTCATAAGTAGGACTCGGATTTCTATGACTTTGCATATTATTTTTATATTTTTGCATATTTCGCTACTTTTTACGTGATAGATCATATTTTAAGGCATATTTTACATATTTCATGATTTTCGATAAAAACTAAATTTTTTCCTCGCTATTCCAATCCCGCTTCAGGCTGGTTTTTGCGGTACCCGACTCTGACGAGAGCTCTTAAGGCTAGAATTTTTGTGCACTAGAAATGATAAGTCATTGCCGATTCGTAAAAAAATCCTGAAAATCAGGTTCTTCAACCAATCAGCAATGGCATTGAAATTAGCAAAAAATGTACTATCATTTTCCATTGGCTTACGCAAATAAGGAGGGGGCTCTCTTTATAGGAATCTGTAATGGTGCCCGTGGCGCGCATCTATCGACGTAATCTGTAACTAAAAATCAGATTCTTACGGTTTTGTTTTTGATAAACATACCACTGGTTTCATGCTTCTATCTATCACCGTTTCCGAGTTATTTATTTTCAAAGTTAGGGGGTCCTTCGTGAAACACGCTGTATAACAACTTTCCGTACTTGTTGGATGTTTTTGTAAAACTTTAAAGAAACAAACAAATTTATAAACAATCTATATTCATCCTCTGATATATATAGTTCCTCTGTATTACATTAAATTGAATCCATTAATTCACTAATCTAAAAACTGCGTACACTCGTGTGTAAACCGAGTATTTCGTTCCAAAAATTCATTTCTATATTGGGGATGGGAGTTCGACTTATGCACGGGTCAGTAGCACGGGTCAACCATTACAGCAGGGATCACCAAACTCATGTGCCAAATGTTGCTGGCAATGTTGGTTCTATCCGGTAGTGAAAACAGGATAATCTTAACATAATTATGACTCCTAAGACTTGGATGCAATTGTTGGTAATTTCTATGCGAGGCCATCTTAGGGCTCTCCTTAAAGTCCTTGGCCGTTCCCACGTAAGCAGAGTTATTCAGACGGTGCAGTAAAAAGAAATTTCTAAAAGGTATCAAAATGCTTAAATAAGGAAGGATTGGTAGCGTCTCGAGTGGTGTGTACAGATAGCGAGCTTACCCGTTTGCAAAAGGGCTTGGTTCGATTCCCTAGCGGAGACAAATTGACATTTCTTTCCAAGAGTTCACCAAAATATATATATTCTTCATTTGGCTGAGAAACATCATCTCACTCTCACTAAGTGAAAATTGTGCATTTGAATTCATACAAGAGAATAACGTTTATTTCTCTTCTTTACAATAATCCAATATTTTCATCGCAACAGCGTAAGTTTTGGCGAGAAATTAGTGTTTCCTTTATTCCACAAGTGGACAAAGATAACGACGACGCACAGTGACAGCAAACATTTTTCCTGCGTAAAAAATAACTTACATAATGGAAGTAGGAGTAAGTTTATTTTCTGGAAAAAAAAAAGCAAGTGAGAAAAGGATTTCTTAGCGAATAGCATTGCTGCACGTGAGTCAAGGAGCAACAAATCATAAAACATGCATTCTCTCTCTCTGGCGAACAGCCAGGATATATTCTCCCGGAGACATGCTTGAAAATCGGGAATCGATGGTGCCGCTAAAACTTTCATGATAAGGAGAAAGAAAAGTACAAGACCTGAACATCTTTTCCAGCACTCGCTGTATATGTACCTTTGCGCTCATCCCTAGGTACGATCAGGATGAGGAAGCATGTAGTCTCTTGTAAATATTGCTGTAGTTTCTTCATTTATTTTTGTAGCTTGTGTCTTCCAATATACGTACATTTGACATTGATAAATAATTTCTGTGATGATTTTCGTTAAAAAAAGAAAATATGCTATAGCAGGGAAACATTCCTGAATAAAACCCCCACCATTATCTGGATTTCTGTTTCACGCTAACTATAGACCCGTATCTTTAATGGGAATTCTTGCAGAAATCATAGAGAAAATAGTTATTACAAGATTGAAATAGTACCTGAAAATTATAAAAGTCTTGCGGCTACTGGAAAGATTTATTCGTTCTACTGCAAGTCGTATATTTTAAGTATTAGATACCGTCCAGAAAAAATGCACATTACCTCGTATCATTTCAGGAGCGTGTGTGACCTCACTTGAAGATCGTATCTTGCTGAGGAACTTGTAAAAAAGTACATTTTTGGGGATATGCTCCACTGAATCAAAATTTTCAATGAATGAATGTGGATAGATGTACAATGTGGAAATGCCAATTCAAATTATACCCAACTACAGACTCGTCACCCCAGCAATAAGCCGTGACAAACTGCTGTCTGTTTAACGCGTATGTCAATGATCTGATGGCTATTTCACTTTTTATAATTACCATGGCTTGGGTTCATTTCGAGCGGTAATTGTAAGGAAAGCCGGACAGGCTAATCAAATTATTCGATGGCATTAGCAAAAAAAATCAGAACGTTGCTTTCGATTTGCAAGCAGACATTATTTAGTTTTGTTTTAACGACATCACTTATGAAGTTCTGGCGTTATTTTGATCCATGGGCAACCGAGAGTAAAGATTTGTTAACCAAACCACATGGGATCTCTTGTCAGCGTGACATTACGGTTGTATATATATATATTATCATTTATGCTCAAAATTATAAATTTTGGAAATCTCTTCTCAATCTGTTTTCTAGTGCAATCAGCTCTTAGGCCCTCGTCACACGGCGATACTCAAAGTCCGCCTCGAGCAACCCGAGACAAAGAGACTGGAAGACTGAATGTGATTCGAGGTTCCAGTTACTCCCCACTACCGCGATAGTGGCGCAGTGGTAAGATGCTCGTCTTCTGCTAAGAACGTTATTGTCAAGGTTCACAGGTTCGAATCCGGGCATAGAACATCAGAAATAAGTTCTTTACCTACCGACGCTGGGGAGACCACCGATAGATGGCGCCTTCATTTCTCACCTACATCCACAGGTTGTACATCCACAAAAATACTTGCCAGTATTACGTTGCGAGAAGACGGATGAGGCGTTTAGTAAATATTTAACCGTTTATATTGGCGTACATAAAGACACGAAGAGCTACCCGTAATAAGGCACGGTGAACAAACCTCAACTAAAAATCCGCAGTTGCATACATCAAGTAGGTGTGAGAGAGGGAGCTGAGACGTATACTCAGGGAAGAGCTAAGCGGACCTGTGCCCCCAAGCCGACCAAAAATTCGATGAAAAATTGAAATATCAAAAGAAAATACCCTTTATATTAAACAATTTTTGTTCATTCAAATTCTTTTTGAAGGGTAGTAACTCAAAATTTCTATTTCAATTTTATTGCTAATTGGTTGAAAAACCTGAATTCCAGGATTGTTTACCAATCACCAATGGCGTTTTACTTTTAGTGCATAACAATCCTAACCCTAAGAGCTCTCATCAGAGACGGGTACCGCAAAAATCAGTCTGAAGCGGGATTGGAATAGAGAGGAAAAAATTTAGTTTTTATCAAAACAATCATGAAATATGCAAAATATGCTCTATCATGTTAAAATAGCGAAACATGTAAAAAAAAAAAAAATATGCAAACAGAATTCCGACTCCAACTAATAACATACATAGGTTCTCTACAGTCAATCGAATCTGTTGCTGCCAAATCGAAATGACTCAACACTATAATATATGCTTTAATTGGCATGGAACAAGTGGAACTTCAAACAACAGAACTCACGCAGAAACTACATTGGCTGAAAATATCGTGTTGTACCAAACAAGAAAAATGCAAAAAATATATCAGAATGTCCAAGATTATAACATCTTCGACTTAATGGTAATAACCATAATTATCTAATTTTTAGCAACTTTGTCTGCTACAAACTACGCAACACAAGAAAAAAGAAAGCTACACAGACGGCAAGAAAATCTCACAAACTCATACGAGAGTCTAGCATAATGTCATTCCCTCCAGAATCAAAGCTTACTTGATATATCCGCATTCCTTTGCTCCCTCCCTTCCCTCCTTAATTGTATAAGAGCCACGTGGACTCTCTTCATGAATACTGATTACACCGCACAGAAAAGCATTTCAAGTCACTCGTGTCCCTTAGACGTATGTATAAGCCGGTGGTTGCCACGTGCTGCTATTGTTTTCGCATTGCCGAAGAGAAAGACAGAGCTTACAGGAGAAATGGGAAGAGCGTCTCATTCTCTCTCTTGCTTGCACTATCTTATGATCATTTGCGTTTCATTTCTCGGAATGAGAGAGAGTCTCTGGTTTCGCCCAGCTTTTACGATCGTCTTCGCCTAAGAGCAATGTACCTATACACACACACATACACACTCGAACGCATGCATGGATACCAGTACTCAGGCCCTATTTCCTCCAGACAAGAGTAGAAAGAACATACGGATATATAAATGTGCCTTAGCCTTAATCATCCGCCATGGGCTCAAGCCATTTGACTCTGTCGTCCCGGTTAATTAAAGCAACTCGCGCACAAAGTGGTGTTAATGAATATAAATTTTAGATGGAGGAGGAGCGGCGACTCTCTCTCTCTCTCTCTCTCTCTGCGCTGAAATTAGATTTCCGTCTCGGAAACATGAATCAAACAGCTACTATGTATACGCAATTAACAGTGTGTCTTTGCGCTTGATTAGCGCATGCGAGTTCATTCTCGAGATTCGGTTATGGAATAGGTAGCGTTAAAAAACATTGCACTAAGCTTCTCTTTTCATACTAAATGGGTTAATGTCTGGAACTGGACTTTTCTTGTATGCGAAGAAGCATTAATATTAATCAATAAACACTGTCTCTCAAAGGCGATGTATACGCGAGGGGATTCGGATAATGTGAATAATATGCGGCTAATGTGAATAATAGGTTATTTATTTAGTTTCTGTATTCTATCAGTTTTATATGACAAATGAATGGCAGTATGGTAAACAACTAGTCAGAAATGTGTATTTTGGGTGTTGATCATAAAAATAGCTAAAAATATTACAAATTCCTATATATATATTGAAAGGATACCTTGTAACTATATTTTCTAGATTTCTGCTTACAATAACAATTTATCTTTAGCTAATTACAGGGTGAGGCGTATTGTTGTTGTTGTTTTTTTTTTGTATTTTTCCAGTTAGTTTTATGCTTTTCATTTTAGTAATTCTTATTTAGCTATTATTAGCTATTTAACTGCTGAAATTTTTTACTTATTTTAAGCCACATTCTTGCTTTTTTTTTTTAAATTTTTACTATTTTTATTATTTTTTTAGATAAAAATTAGATTTTTGTCTCGGAAACATGGATCAAATGTGCACTGTGTACTACGCGAATGGCAGTTTGTGTTTGTGCTTGATTAGCTCACGAGTGTTCATTCCTGAGATTTGGTTATGGAATAGGTAGCGTGAAAACGTTCCAATCCTCAGGAAATGTTGAGGCGTGTCAATGAAAGCTTTTCAGAGTACCTCAAGAACCGTGTCAACGTAGAAGAGCATTTACAAAACAAGTTTTCGAACTGTAGTTTTTATCTAGTACCATATACAGGGTGGGCAAAAAGTCCGTAGAAACTTTAGAAATGAATAAGAACCAGAAAAATAACCGAAATAAAGAATGGTTTGCAGGGTTAGTATCGCTAGGTCACTGGAATTTTTTTTTTTAAGACAGGAAAAAACTGAAAAACAGCTGATAGGTGGCGCTGGTACGTGTGACTTCGGTGGAAGTATGCAAATGAGACGGTTATAAGAACTTGCACTTCTAATCCACAACCAGCTCACAGTTGTAAACCGTGTATGTGGACCTGCTGCACTGTGCCGTTGCTGGATTTGTAACTCGCCATCAATGTGTTATCCCCTGTGGTGGTGAAGGTCATGTGGAACGCATACTGCTGTAATAAACGATTTGGAGACATTCTGTTCATTATTTGCGAATCTTTTCTTTGACACGTGTACGTCAGCGCCACCTATCGGTTGTTTTTTAAGTTTTTTTCCTGTCTTAATTTCCGTGACCTAGCGCTGCTAACCTTGCAAACCGTTTTTTTATTTCCGTTATTTTTCCGGTTATTATGAATTTTTAAATTTTCCACGGACTTTTTGCCCACCCTATATTATGTTAATAACCTATGCGTAATGTTTTTATTCTATAGACATAACGAATCCTCACGAGCTTTCCAATTTCGATCCCAATTTGTTGGATAAAATGCGTCATCGTGTAAAATGATACACCAGGGAGTTGAAACGAACTACATTTTCCCTCGTAATTATGTTTCTACAGAAATAATCAGAAAATCTGAGTTGATATGATACCATTGACAATAAATCTTAAAAAAAATTAGTTTTTTTTAAATATAAATACGAAAAAATATAGTAATATTTATCAGAATAAGAACTGTCATCAGAAAAATATTCAACATGGAACAAGAAATAACAAAACACAATTTTGATTGCTCAATCGTAATCGAAAGAAACATGGGTTCGGAAAAAATAAATATATAGAAGGAGCATAGCAAGCAAGTTTTTACTAGCAAACCGTTGATCCAAGAGATATACTTCCAATTAGAAAAAGTTTCCAAATAACATGTAGCACATAAATACACAGACTGTCCAGTAGGAAAGGAGACTGATAAGAAATAAAATATAAGGCAACATTTATTTTTTGCTTACTCAAGCTTTTATTCAAAATAGAATCCTTGTGCGTTAATACAGCACTGGATGTGGTTGTAAACATTTTTGAAGCACTCCTGAAACTCTTCCAAGCTGTCCAGAAAAGTAAATTATACAAGGCTTTGCATCGATATAAGGGAATATTTCAGAACTGCATGGATACAAATACAACGCCACAACAGGCAAATTGCCCAACGAGGTGGCTGACTTAAGAACATCATGGATCCCCGAGCCATTTTTTGGAGGCCCTACCTACTACTGCTACACCACACATGCAACCCCCCCCCCCGCGGAACCCCCAACGAATCGGTACATGCGGGAATGTGCGTGTAGTTTTTTTTGTTTCTCTGTAATGTTATGTGTAGTGCTGCCATCTGCCACCAGTTTTTCTAACTATGAGTGAAGTGTTATGATGGAATGATTTATCGTTGTAGGACTGTTGCTCTCTGTGGCGAGACTTTTTAACGGGGAGATCGGCTCGAATTTGCGCCTTGAAGTTGGGAGCCACAGAACACCAACTTCAGCCGACCATCACTGTGGGGTTCGAACCGGGATCCTCGCATCGCGAGTCCGTCACTATAACCACTCGACCACCACAGCGGCAAAAACTTGACCACGAGCCAGCCAGGATTCGAACCTGGAATCTTCTGATCCGTAGTCAGACGCGTTATCCGTTGCGCCACTGGCCCACGTTTGTTTTTGTTTAATATTATGCATTATGTTAATCACCTATGCATGTAATTAATTCCATTCCATAGATACATGGAAAAAAAAAAAACTAATAATATGGAATACAAAACTATCACGAGCTTCCCATTCCGGATGGAATTTCGGAGATAAAATACGCGCAAAACCTGTAAAACGACGCAACAGGGAATCGAAACGATCCACGTCCATATTTTTTCAAGATACTCTCATATTTCGATAGCAAAAAAAAAATCAGGAAATCCGTGAGTTCATACGAAACCATTCACAATAAATCCTGAATATCTTCGATTTTTTTCCATATAAATCCGGGAAAAAAAAATATATAGTAACATCCTCTATATAGAAATCAGAATTGACATCGGAAAAAATTCAACATGGAACGAAAGAAGTAACAAAACAATTTTGATTGCTCAATCGTAATCGAAAGGAAGAAACATGAGTTCAGAAAAAAAATATTATATATATATATATATATATATATATATATATAATATATAAGAAACCCTCTTCCAGAATCTACTATTATTGGAATGGACGTGGTATACGCGAATTTGAGTGTTGCCAGTTCTACAAGCAGCCCGAAAAAGAAAAAAATTATATAAGGTTTTGTACGGAAGGGAAAAAAAAACGCCGAACATTTTTCCCCGTAAATCACATTACACCCTTTTTCCCCATTTTTTTTCCCCCCAAGAATCCCATCCCTTCAAAATCGTTGAAAGCATTTCTAATATCTTTAGTGCTTTCGCTATATCACGAAAATGCGATCAGATGGAAATGATGTGCACGTTCTATCCTATATTTATGTTTAAAAAGAAAAATATATAATGTAATGCCCTATAAAATTTTCGTTTTTTTTTTTCCCTTTACTTCACCAAAGATGTATATAATATATACATATTTAAAAAAAAAAAAAATGGCCGTTCTCTTAGAATGTAAGATATTTCTAAAGCGTGTGAAAATAGAAGGTGGGAAAGTGAGGAAAAATGTAGAGGTGAGTTTTAAATTTAGTTCTTTTTCCTGTTAGAGAGAGAGAGTTCTGGAGATTCTCCAATTTAAAGAGTTTTCCGCCTCTCATGTTCATTTCTTATTTGGTTCAGGGTATGTTTTTTTTTCCCCCCATCCTTAAACATTGATGGATTAGGATGAAAAGAGCAAACGACGTTTTATATAAACACATGGGATAGGGGAAAAAATAGGATCAGCTGTGCTCTGTGAGGGAACAAAATCCAAGAAAACTGCTTTTTTTTTCAATGCATATACGATTATAAAAATTGCATTTCCCTGTAAGGGAAGTTTTGTGAAATTCAAATTTGAGTTGAATGAAGCCAGTTTTGTTTCTTTGCTTTAAATTTTACTAGTTTTTTTTTTTTATTCGATGTAAATCCTGCTATTTGTATGATGTGGCTATTTGGGGTAATGTTAGAGTTGTGATATCTAAGCAAAACGGGATCCGGGAATTTCGCCTTCCTCTCCCTCAATGTTTCGTTCTCGACATTTCGCCCCTGGTATGTTTCGTCCCCGGTACATTTAACCCTAAGAAATTTCATCTCCGACAAGTCGCCCTTGGTGCGTTTCGTCCCCGATGTATTTCACCTCCAGAAATTTCGTCCCTTACATTTAGCAGCAATGTTTCGTCCCCGACATCTCGCTCTTGGTACGTTTCTTCCCCGGTATATTTCACCCCCCCCCCCAAAGAAATTTTGCCCCAACGTTTCGTCCCCGACATCTTTCTCTTGGTATGTTTCTTCCCCGGTATATTTCACCCCCCCCCCCCAAAGAAATTTCGCCCCAACGTTTCGTCCCCGACATCTCGCTCTTGGTACGTTTCTTCCCCGATGTATTTCATCTCCAGAAATTTCGCCTTTTACATTTATCCCCAATGTTTCGTCCCGACATCTCGATCTTGGTACGTTTCTTCTCCGGTTTATTTCACCCCCCCCCCCAAAGAAATTTCGCCCCTGCCATTTCGCCCCAACGGTTCGTCCCCGACATTTCACCCTTGGTACGTTTCGTCCTCGATACATTTACTCCAGAAGTTTTACCCCTGAAATCTGAAATTTCACCCCAACGTTTCATTTCCAGCATTTCTCCCCGGCACATTTCTCCTCTAGAAATTTCGTTCCTGACATTTCACCTCAGACATTGCGCCTGCCCTGACTGCATGAATGACCGAGTGAGTGACCAAGTAGGTGACTTATTGTGTGAATAAATAAGTGATTGGGTAAGTGACCGTTTTAGTGGGTGAGTGATCGTATAAATGGGTAAGTGACCGTTTTAGTGGGTGGGTGATCGTATAAATGGGTAAGTGACCGTTTTAGTGGGTGAGTGATCGTATAAATGGGTAAGTGACCGTTTTAGTGGGTGAGTGATCGTATAAATGGGTAAGTGACCACATCAGTGACCATACAAATGTAAATTTTCTCGTCTGCTGTTGTAGCCGGAAATTACTAGCTGAAGATCGATGCTCATGGACGAAGTTCTCGCAGAGGGGCATTTATAGTTTCGCCGCCTGCAGGCTTCACGAATTTTGCGCCATTCTAGTCTAATTTTCTTGACTACTCTTTCCTAGAATTCACCACCGCGTGCTATGATCCGCTTGGCCTCCCCTACTCCTGGAAGTACACTGGGGCGCGAGGTGCTACTACTACTACTACTACTAAACCACACATGTACCTCGTCCATATTCCTCTGCGGATCCTCTAAGGAATTGGTACATGAGGGAATGTGCGTGTACGTGTAGTGAAACCTGACGAGAAGTTTGTTTCTGTGTAATGCTTGTTATGTGTAGTGCGCTGTCATCTGCCACCAGTTTTGATTATATAATTAATCATTGTAGGCCTGTTGCTCTCTGTGGCGGACTTTTCAATGGGGAAATCGGCTCGCATTTGCGCCTCGAACTTGGGAACAACCTTCAGCCGACCACCACTATGGCGACGGTGGGGTTCGAACCCGGATCCTCGCGATGCGAGTCCGCCATTATGGCCACTCGACCACCACTGAAGTAGATATTAGTAGCCTCTCTAAAGTTACTCTTTTAGTCCTTCGCATGCTTGCCCACTCTCTGAGGTAGCTCACTGACCAGGTCCTTCGCTCTGTAGGTCACTCGTTTGGCCATTCACATGCTCGCAAACTGTTTTGATCACTCACATGCTTGCACAAACTTCAAGGTGTCTCGCTGATTTGGTCCCTCGCTTTGTAGGTCACTCGTTAGGTCATTCACATGCTTGCCAACGCTCTCACTCTTTTGCTCACTCGCGTCCTTGCTGATTCTCTACGTCACTCCTTTTCTCACTCACTTCTTTGCTGATTCTCTAAGTCACTCCTTTGCTCACTCACGTCCTTGCTGATTCTCTAAGTCACTCCTTTGCTCACTCACGGGCCTGTACACTGTTTCGGTCACTCACATACTCACACACACTCCAAGTCACTCTTGTGCTCCCTCACGTGTATACAAACTTACTTGGTCACTCTTTCAACCACTCACTGACGGTTTTTGCTGCCTTGGCAGAGACGGAAAAAGTGAGGGTTATACAAATTTCGCCGCCCATTTCCCCCATTCTACTAATTTTCTTGGCCACTCATTTCTCAAATTCACCGCACCTCTGAACTTGACGCCCCTGGCTATGGCCCGCTAAGCCCCCCACCCCCTCCCGTAAATACGCCGCTGAGCTCTCGTGCTTTCCGTGCAATGTCTCGCAAATGGACCAGTCTCGCAAATACAGACAACTACGCGCGACTTGCTTATCGCTTCAAGTCGCTGCCATCCAGTGGACGAGCGGACTTAATTATGGACTTTAATGCGTGTTTCAATTCCCGATATAATCGCATCAATAGAAACCACAAACTTCTAAAATAAGATTTCTAGAACTTTGATTTTTGTGAAGATGGGTTATTTAATGATTTATTGTAAAGAAACATGCACGACATTACCTTTCCCGGCCAGAACAGATTCATTTCCCTCGAGTATAACACGGTACTTTTATTGAACCTCTTTTTTTATAAAAAGCCGGTTTTTTTCCCCCAAATTGAAACGAAAATAATATAAAAGGGAAAAATGGTATAAGAAAGAAGTCAGGAGTCGAACAGAGTTGGAAAAATATAACTTTTGCTTCTCTTTGGTTTCTCTTGCACCAGGTGCAACCCTTGGTAACTATATCTTTCCCAGGCGGGATCGATACAAATGATCTTAGTCTAGATCTAGAGAAACTCACTCTTACTTCTGTCTCTCTGTCTGGAGATATTCTTTCTATTTTCTTACCTTTTTTCTCTACAGGACATGGCGTAGAATATAATCTTTAGAATCCTCGAGAGCGAGTCATTCAGCATATGCCTTAAAAACGAAGACGAACTTTTACTACTTGATTTTAGACAAGAATATCAATTAAACTCGGTTATAACAACGGTAATCGGTGGTTCGGGTTGTTCATCAGGTGTTAATCGATAGATAAAGACAGCTTTTTTTCTCAGCCCAGTAAATCAAGGGAACAGATATCTATATATATAAAATTGATTTTCTGTCTGTGTACTGTATGTTCTCTATACAATATAGGCAATTTTAGATCGATCGTCGCCGAATTTTTCGTCTATAACCGAACGGGACCCGACTTGAAGATAGGCTACTTTAAAATTTCGTCAGAGCAGGACAAATGCTTCAAATAAGCAAAAACCTGTCGGGCAAGAATGGTTTTTGGGGCTCAACAATCACTTTTGGAAACGTTTACTTTGGTTACCGTGGATCTCTAGCAATGCGTTTCGGACGTGTATATGCATTTACAATGGTTTGTCACTTCTTTAACGCTGCCAGTGTGTGTGTATGTATAATAGTTTATGTCTTTATAATGATTTGCCACTTTTTTCACCAACCAGTAAAGAGGCTTTTTGAATAGACGCAATCATCAGCATCACTTTGAGAGTAAGGCAAAGAATGATCCCCGTAGAAGTAAATCAATGTTAAAATTGCCGATTTTATTGTAGAAATACGGAAATTTAGTGTGGGGTTTTCCAATAATTTAAAAAAATTGTATTGAATTCTCGATTTTTGAAATACTCAGTTCACTTAGAGATACGAATCCCAGAAATTTAAATATGAAGTAATTAGCCGGACCTACTTTTGAGTTGGATAACCATGCAATAACATTGATTTCAACTTTTTATTTAGATCTCCTCAAGCTCGAAAATGAAAATGTGTCTGTCTTGTCTTTTGATATTCAACGGCATAAATTCGTTAGGTTGTTTTGAAATTAATTATGGGGCCCATAAGTAAGCCCATCGAAGAAATTCCACAGCTTTAACGAAGAATTTTTGAACGCAGAAACAGGCAGATGGATAACTTGAAGTTTAAGGGGGGGGGGATCGAAATACGTAGCACCCCTTCAAAAAGGAGAAAAAATATTTCCATTTACATATTTCTTTAAATCTAGATTTGATTATTTCATGAGTCGTGGGAAGTCGCCATATTGGTTAACGTGGACACGGTTTGTATGTTCCTTAAAGAAAGAGGGAAATATCACGTGATCCAAAAAAGCCTCATTCAAGAAAACCGGGCAGCGCCGGGTATTATAACTAGTATTATATATATATATACATTTATATATACATATATTGTATTTTATGCTGAGGTGAATTCTTAAAGCAAAGTCATCTGGACACCACCGGGACTTGAACCCAGACCCTCTTGCTGTAATCTATAATGCTATAATCTACATATCCGGAGATAAGGCACTGACTTATTTCAGGCACTGTGGCTTGAGGCTCTGAACTAACTGCAGATATTAGTAGCCGCTTTTAATTCCAGCAGATGGTCCCCAGGTGGGACTGACCAACGGTACAGGCTGACAAAGATGGCGTGGCGTGAGACGACTTTTTTTCTTCGAGTTCACCTCGGTATAAAATCCCAAAAAAAACAAAAAATGTATGTTTCCTGAATATATTTTGGACTCAGAAACAAGGAAGGCAAGGTCTTGCCTCCAGTGGTGGTAGACGGTGGCATGCTTGCCTGGAATGCAAGAGAGCCTGGGGTCGAGCCCCGGCGGGGACCAGATGACTTTTCTTTCAGAGTTAACCTCGGTATAAAGTCCAAAAAAATTTTTTTTTCTTAATCAATAGAGTCCGAATTATACGAAAGGGCATATTTTTTGGCTTTTTTTTAGCATAAATGCGTAATGCGTATTATTAGACTCTTTGCAGATGGTTGCGTCATCTACCACTCAGTATACAAAGAATCTGACCAAGCATTTCTCCAAAATAACTTCAACATTGCCTCTGGTGCTCGTCCTGGCAACTACCCCTTAACTCTTCAAAAACAGTTTTTATGAGAATTACTCACTTCCCCTCGTTTCTTCTTATACTATCAATAACTCCTTGATCACCGAGGTTTCTAATTATAAATATCTGGGTGTAATTATTTCTGCCGACCTCCATTGGAATCTCCATGTCGATTACCTTTTTCATAAGTGTCTCCAAAACATCTTTTTTCTTCGTCGGAAATACAAAAACTCCATGCGTCACCTCAGACATCTCTGCTTCCAAACCTACATCCTTCCTGTACTCTCATATGCTTGTGAAATCTGGGACGCCCCCGTACTCTCTCCAATATAGCCAAATTACAATCTATTCAAAATAAATCCGCCCGTTTCATTCTTAACTGTTGGTCATCCTCTTCCTCCGTCACTGAACCCAAGCGCCAACTCAATATGCGACCGCTTTTTACCCACAGATATATGTCTCGATTATCTTTCCTATTCAAAATCCTTCATGGTCATTTTCATATCGACACCTCGAATTTTCTAACTCCAGCTTCATACTTTTCAAAAAGAATTAACCATTCACAAAAACTGAAACCCATCTTTGCATCCACAGATTGTTTCAAATTCAGTTTTTTCTCTCGTACAATAATCGACTGGAACAACCTCCCGCCAAACATTATTGATTGTACAACAGTATCCGATTTTCTTTGCAACATCAATCGTCTCTGTCTACCATCACTTCCACATTCCCTTGTATAGGCCTCGGCCAACCAATATTGAATGAATAAATAAATATTTATGCATAATGCATATAAATGCATAAAAATCAAAGAATTTTCAGAATAAGTGTATATTTTTTAAATATTTTTATTTAACTTCAATCATTTTCTTTTTATTTAATTTGTCAAATAAATATTTCCTCATAATATTTTAATAATATCGTCTCCCCAGAGATTGGAATTTAGTGAATTAATATAGATTTTTGTAATATACTGTATTTTCCAAATATCAACCGTTTTATTGCAACGCTATTTTTAGACATTTTGTTTCTGTATGCGTGACAGTAAGTGTCAAACTTATTTTGTTAGTACAGTATTTCTCGGAAAGAGTAGTTACTATTCGTATATGCAGTGCATTTATATGTGATGATATTTTATTTCGTAAATGAAGAAAGAGAAATTATGAGTTTTTTGAACATATCTGCTTCTTTTTCATGGTGATTTTTCTGAAATGGTTTTTTTTCACGTTTTTGGATATATTTCGGAAATTTTTTGACTTAGGGGTTTTTTAGTGAGATTTTGAAAAAATTTGATGCACATATTTCGGCATTTTTAAGTGCATATAATGTAGGTCCAATTAATCAGCCTCTGCTAATTACCAGGGGTACACAACCTTTTCAATCCCCGGGTCAAAAATTTGTATGTATATGTTGATCATATGACCCGTATTTTAAATGACATTCTCGTAATTTGGGTTATTTCATCTTGTTTTTTTATAAAATGTCCCGTTTTTTCCTCAGTTTCAACGAGGCAGATTTGCATTTTCAAAGATAATAATAATAATAATAATTTGCGTGATTTATATATTATACTTTACATGACTATTATATCATAATTAATGACAGTTTTGTCATTAATTATGATCACATAATTATCTCACATATTTGTTAAACACGTGTTTTTTTGTTTTCTTTTGTGTTTTGGTGAACTACATTTTTCTGTATTGCCACTTGCATTAGCTCTCTAATTTCAGCCATTGGCGAATTTTCACCAATTTTAGTAGTAGATAGTAACTTTACTTGCCTTTGATAATTTTGTTTGACTTTAATTGGCAACTTTACCAGCCTTTGAAAATTTTTTTGAAAAAAAAATGTTGTGGTAGAGAGACAGAGAGAGAGCCTTACGGTTGCGGACATTAGTGAAGAAGTAGAAAGTAAAGTCACATATTGACTTTTGTCATGATGCAGACGCAAATTTAGCAAAAAGGGTCCCTACTACAACACTAAAAAAAATGACTGTTACAGCTCAAAATCGCGTCTGTATTCCCACGTGACGAAGTTGTAGAGCAGGCATCTTTAACCTGTTGCTCGCGAGCACTACGGTGCTCCCTGAAGCACCCAGAGTAGTCTATGCACGTGTCTGATTTCTTGCTCGCGAGCACTTAATCGACGTTCTGATTAAACACCTTCTACAAATTGCATTCAAGGATTAAAATCATCCTTGATTTTCATGAATTCGAATGTCAAACTTGCCGTAAGGGTGCTCTTCTTTCTATAGTGGGTGCAAGTAGTGCTCACGAATAGGATAAGGTTGAAGACCCTTGTTTTAGAGCATCCGAAAGAAAACAATATATTTTATTTTTACAATTATTATTACTTTTAAACTATTTGTGAAAATATAGTTGTCCTATATTGATCAATTGGATGATGCGAATTTTTTTGCTACTTCATTGAGCTTCGAATTAACAAGCTTGACTGTACTTTTCATCGGAAAACTTCTCTCGGTAAGGATGGAACCATTTGGCAGGCCGAAGGTTTGGCACTCCCTGCTATTCATAAAGTCGATGAAAAAAAAACCAAATAACCTCGGATATAACGGCACTTCCTTTGTCGCTGTTGCTTCCATGTTTATGGCGTTTTTATAAGAGATTCCCAGGACTAAAGCTCATTATTTCGAAGAATTTTTTGTTGATTAATCCTTCACTATAATTAAGTTATTAAATATTTGAAGCACCGACTTGCACCTCATTGACATGATCCGTTTATGGGACATTACCTAACCGTATATCAGCGTAATTTTGTCCTTCTCGATTTTTTTTAATATTAAAATGTAATGTTTTTCCAAAGAAGCTTACTTTAATTTCTTTTTCTTTACTCTAATCAGAGATGAAGGTAATTTGCCGGAGCAAAATGAAATGTCGCTGCTATTCCCGTCATGATTAGAGAAAGTTGTATCGGTCCAATATGCTTATTGAAGTAGGTGCTGAATGCGACAGAAAAACTATAAAAATATTATTTCGTCATTATTTGTTCATTGTGAAGACCATATCAATGATGTCTTGCCATATATGAAAATGTTCTTTGAGAATCATATGGTAATAAAGCTCGGCTTTATTATTGTAGAGTGTGCGGTGGTCAGTGTCTCTGCATGGAACTTCTTTTGTCACATAGATATTCCTCCAGTGAGGAATGAACTTCAATGAGGAGTGACAAATGATCGAATGCCCTTTCTATATCCACTCGTGACTTTGATCTCTTTCAAAGTACGTGGAATCATTAGAGGGACAGGGTTTCTCACTAGAGATGATATGTTATCCCATTCATATAATCACCAAAGCGCACCTTGAACAGCATTCAGGGAAACAATGCTGCCGCTGATGTCAGCATCTTCTAGATTTATGACATGAATGTCGCTCTCCACTTGTTAATACGAGATATACAGAAGACTGGATGTTGTGAAGATATTTATTATTTAAGATGTTAATTTTTTAAGGAAGGAAAAAACTCATCTCTGCCTCTACCGGGAATCGAACCCGGGTCCCTCGATTGCCGGACGAGTGCTCTGACCACTAAGCTACAGAGGAGATAGAGATTTTCCTTCGCTAGAGCGTATATATGCCGAACGGAACCGTGCAATGGACGGTGAAACCGATCAGCTAATAGCTCACGAACGACGAGCCACCAGAGGGCTATATATATATCCAGGGACCCGGGTTCGATTCCCGGTAGAGGCAGAGATGAGTTTTTTTCCTTCCTTAAAAAATTAACATCTTAAATAATAAATATCTTCACAACATCCAGTCTTCTGTATATCTCGTATTAACAAGTGGAGAGCGACATTCATGTCATATATATAGCCCTCTGGTGGCTCGTCGTTCGTGAGCTATTAGCTGATCGGTTTCACCGTCCATTGCACGGTTCCGTTCGGCATATATACGCTCTAGCGAAGGAAAATCTCTATCTCCTCTGTAGCTTAGTGGTCAGAGCACTCGTCCGGCAATCGAGGGACCCGGGTTCGATTCCCGGCAGAGGCAGAGATGAGTTTTTTCCTTCCTTAAAAAATTAACATCTTAAATAATAAATATCTTCACAACATCCAGTCTTCTGTATATCTCGTATCTTCTAGATTTGTTACAGTGATGCAATATACTTGGGAAATACATTAGGGAAATATAACAATTAAAATGTAACAAAAAAAAAAATTATCAAAAATAATGAAATGCAAATAAAGTTAGAAATTACAGAAAAAAAAAATTCAAAAGCAAGTCGAGTTGTCAATTACAGCTGGAAAAGTTGTCAAAGGCATTGTCAATTGCAGCCAAAAAAATGTCAGAGGAAAAATCATTGCCAATGACAGACAACAAAAAAAAACAATTCAAGCCATAAAAGTTGTCAAAGGTAAATAAACTTGTCAATTATCGTTATAATTGCTGTAAAATTGCCGATGACGGAAAATAGAAGGCTACTGCAAGTTGCAATGAGTAAAAATTTAATTCGCGAAAGAAAAAAGAAAAACGTAGATATTTGACAAATATGTAAGATACATGTTTTTATATGAATTTAACTAATTACGATAAGGGTTATAATTATCACAGTATTACTCATGAGCAATGAAAATAATCTTAATTCTGGTTTTCAAAATTTTATTAAGCCTCATTGTAAGTAAACGACGAAGCATATTATTAAAAAAAAGTTGGGACGGCCAAAATTCCGGGAATGCGTCGGAAAATATGGGGCATATGGTCACCCTACGTACATAAAGTTTCTGGTCCACGAACGGTAGAAATACTGAATACCCAGCCCGAGGACTGAAAAGGTTGCGCACCCCCTGGTGTAGGAAGACAAAACTGCACAGTACTTGATTCGGTCCTTGTTTCAGTCGGGCAGTCAAATATGTCCACAAAATCTCCACAATATGTCCACATTAACAGTGAAATACTGTGAGTGTAAAATCGCAGGAGTGAGGGAAAATAAATTTTTCTCAATTTTTCTGTTTTTAGAATGGGGAAAAAAAATACAGCGCAAGTTCGGAAAAAAATTCCGGAAAGGAAACGATGCGATGACAAGCATAAATTAAGAAAAGACACGCATGCAGAAAGGAAGGGCATGGAAAGGCAAAAAAAAATCGGGAAAAATAATTGGGAGGGAGGAGGGGGGGGGGCATAAATTCGAAAAAGGAGCGGGAGACGAAAATAAATATTTAGAAAATAGCGGGAAGTACTGTCGGCTCCTGTTAATCGGATAACGGATACTCCCGCTCAAACATGCGGCTATGCTTTTTGATGACAAAATTCTTAAAACAGGAAAAACCGATGATGTAAAAAATATACAGAGTTATTACTGGAGCCCGGAAGTTTAGGCACTAAAAATTGTCAAAATAGGCACTAAAGAAAGGCATTTATAATTTATGGGGGGGGGGAAACTAAGGTATTAAGCAGATCTAAAAACTAGCTGAAAAATTGGTTGCATTTAATCCCCTCTACTGATATAATTATGGTTTATAATAACTGCATTATTATAATGCTAATTAAACAAATTTCAAGCCCAGAATAAAATGTCAGTAGATCCTCATTATTAGGCCAGTTCTAGGACCACAATTACTAAACGTGGAACCCGTAAAGAAAATGGCATGTGGGACTCCTTCAAGTTGCGAATAATTCTCCTTTATTAGTTGTATTATTTGGAATGATAATCAATTCTACAGCTGAAAAATAACTATCTTGTTTTAATGTAGTAAAAAAATTAGGTTTTTTTTTCATATAACCACGTATGTGGGACTACTTCAAGTGCAGGGCCCTGTGGGGCCGCATCTGTCGCACACCCCTGAGGGTGACTGGTAAATTTAATCGAATACTAAATATGCATGTAAAATAGTAAATATCCTCGGTTGTTTGCAGGGTATCAATGGTAATATCAGCAGGAACAACATGGGACCTAGAGCCCCGTCTGCTCCTACCCCGCCTTGTGTGAGGCACGGCGTCAGTTGATGACCTCTTGGGACAGTCGTTGGTCAGATATATATATATATATATATACTATGTAGTCCAATGCCTGAGCGAAACATGTTTAAGTGAGGCATGTGGAGAAAATTTCTAATTTCCCTCTGCTTGTGTCTAACATCGCTGCTTTTATCTGAAACAAAATCATTGAGGTCTACCACCATCCAGTCAAAGCAAAGTTAATGCACGCGTTTTGTTCGCGTTTAAATGGGCAGGAAGGGGGTGGGGCTTTCTGATGATAATTAGTACCAAGAGAATTCGAAAATTTTGAAAACAACAATTATTCAAGTTACATATAGATTATGTGGCCACTGAAATTCACTAATAAAATCAAAAATATGTTAAAATAGGCGTTTATAGCAGGAAAACTTCAAAAAAGGCATTTTTACCAAAAAAGTTCGAAAATAGGCAAAAAAAGGCATTCATGGCATTTTGCCTGAACTTCCAGGCTCTAGTTATTACTCACTCCCCTTGGCGAATTTTACAGGTGAAACGTTCATCCTAGAGGCATATTTTCAATTAATATAAAGATATATATATAATACTAATATATAATATATATATAATACTAATATATAATATATATAAAATAATAATATACAAGAAAAAAATATCCAAATAACGTGTAAAAGATACGCCAATCGTGTTTCAAGGGATTGTGTAGCTATTAAAATTAAAATTGTAACTTTTGATACCGACAACCTGTCCTCAAAAACCCGATTATGAAAGTTGCTGCCCTGTCTCTCCTGAGGCCAACAAAAAAAACTTCCACGTTTCCAAGTGCAATATTCACTGCTATATTTGAATTCAAAAAATTGCATAAAAACTAGGATAGAACAGAATAAAGTAACGGACAGCGCTTTTCCTGACTTATGCTGTTCTTTCCCAACTTTTCTCCGATTTTTTAAATTCAAAAATATCTCCACGACTATTGCACATAGAAACGTGGAAGTTTCTTTGTTGGTCTCAGGAGACACAGGGCAACAACTTTCTAATTGGGTTTTTGTGAATAGGGTGCCCGTTGAAAAGTTAGTTTTTCATGTGAATTCGTCTGCTAAATCATCTGACGATACTGGGAGCAATCACAAAAAGTTGCACATATTGTCCAGCACAAGTCAAAAGCAATGGTATCATCAGATGTACGTTACAAACGTGCATTCAATGATATCACTCCAGTTCTATTGCCTCTGCCCGTCTGGGCACCATGCATAGGCGGACTTAGACTTGGAAGTCTGAGGGGGCGCATGGCCATTATTGCTGGGGGCCACGATGATGATGATGATGATGTCAATTCATCTATACGTATATGCATTAGATCAGTCGACTTCACCTCTGAAACGGTGAAGTTAATTAGCAGATACGGACCCCCACCCGCCTCTTATCTCCTGCCATGGCACCATGACCCCTTGCTCCAATTCTCAACATAATGTTAAATAATATACTTCGAACAGTTAACAACGAAAATAGACGTTATTGGTATCGTATGTTGGCTATTCCAAGAATGAAGCCGATAATAATGGCATAATGAAATTATGTAAGTACCTAACACGCGACTCAAGGCACAAAAAAAAAAAAGTATTCACATCAAAACTTGCGACCGGTTCTATGACACAGCGTGTTTTCCCCTCGTTTAATAACTATACCCTTGCACAGGAATGACTTATCCGAGTTTTACACGTTATTTGGATACTTTCTCTGATTGGATGTGTGCTTGTAGTAGGATCAACGCCAGTAAAATGCAACAAGGAGAATCAAGTAATCACCGTTTATATCTAGACAACACAGGCTCATTGGATCAATCACCAATATTAATCAGAACGACAACAGCAAATACTACCACCCACCCCTCCCCCCCACTCCCAGCTCCAAAGTCCCTGATCACACATAAAGCGTTTTCATTGTAATATATGAGAAACCTAATTTTTCCTATACTCTTTAAACGAAATGAAGACCACATTCGCAAGCAGCGTTTTAAACGGGTAAAATGACCTTCATGAATATCGAGGCTTGTCGTCATATATGCATATATCACCGAATATCCCATCCCTTTTACTGTTTGAACTCCCCAGATCAGCAATTATTCACTATTATCAGCGAGAGAGAGAGAATAATGACATTCATGGAGAATGGGTGTAACTCCGTAGGATCCGATATTTCATTAAAAGAGGTCCCAGAGTAATAACTTGTTGAGAAATTGTCCAGCAGATGCCGCTTTAAATCAATCAGTTCCTGTCGCCGGCCGCCCAAGTGCAAATCCTCCTACTCCTTATAGTAATTGGTTTTAAAATGACGTTCATAAAAAGCACCGTAATTTTCTTTGAATTAATGAATTGGTGGACATTCGTCCATTACTTATTGCGATAGCTGTTGTGCCGATACTGCATTGAAAAATATTTCAAGAAAATACTTCATTCTGTACATGTTTAAGAATATACAGAAAGATTTATACCCTTTCACTTATGAAAAACAAGATATCCTCTTGTTATAAGGTAAACAAGATATCCTCAGCACTTATTGAAAGAAGAAAAACAAGATATCCTCAGCACTTATTGAAAGAAGATAAACAAGATATCCTCAACACTTACTGAAAGAAGCAAAACAAGATATCCTCAACACTTATTGAAAGAAGATAAACAAGATATCCTCAACGCTTATTGAAAGAAGCAAAACAAGATATCCTCAACACTTATTGAAAGAAGATAAACAAGATATCCTCAACACTTATTGAAAGAAGCAAAACAAGATATCCTCAACACTTATTGAAAGAAGATAAACAAGATATCCTCAACGCTTATTGAAAGAAGCAAAACAAGATATCCTCAACACTTATTGAAAGAAGATAAACAAGATATCCTCAACACTTATTGAAAGAAGCAAAACAAGATATCCTCAACACTTATTGAAAGAACATAAACAAGATATCCTCAACGCTTATTGAAAGAAGCAAAACAAGATATCCTCAACACTTATTGAAAGAAGATAAACAAGATATCCTCAACACTTATTGAAAGAAGATAAACAAGATATTCTCAAAAATTATTGAAAGAAGATAAACAAGATATCCTCAACACTTATTGAAAGAAGCAAAACAATATATCCTCAACACTTATTGAAAGACGATAAACAAGATATCCTCAACACTTATTGAAAGAACATAAACAAGATATCCTCAGCACTTATTGAAAGAAGAAAAACAAGATATTCTCAAACACTTATTGAAAGAACATAAACAAGATATCCTCAGCACTTATTGAAAGAAGAAAAACAAGATATCCTCAACACTTATTGAAAGAAGATAAACAAGATATTCTCAAAAATTATTGAAAGAAGATAAACAAGATATCCTCAACGCTTATTGAAAGAAGATAAACAGAAAACAGGCTATTATGTAGATATATCGGTTTTTGGAAAGAAAAAGTCACCTCTGAAGGGGGACTCGAACCTACACGTTCTCGAATTCCGGACGAGTGCACCACCGCTACGCAATAGAAGCAGATAGAATGTTTCTTCCTTGGAGTGTACATTTCTTTCCAAACATCAGCATCTATAGGTAATAGCCAGTCTCCTGTATATCTTGTATTAATAAATGGACAGGATATCTTTCTCTACATATCCCATGACACCATCTGCTGAACTTGATATCATCTACGAGCTATTAGCTGATTGCTGCCACCGCCCACCTACAGAAATTAATTATTATTTTCTTACAAGCGAGGTGTTTGGCGAATTTGTGGTCGTGTGGGCAAATTTTATAGCAGGCGTGCTCAAAATTTTCTGACCCGGGATGCCCCTTCCCTCTATCACGTTTATCCGCGGCTCCCTAGAGCAGTTTAACGAAGAATCCCCAGGAAAAATCTTTGTCAGTGCCATCGTCCGCGTCACTCCTGACAAAGGTTGGTGACTCAGTTTGAGAACCTCTGATTTATAGTATTGTGTGTGGATATCATAATACAGTCCTTCGGACTGCCGCTATGCGGTCGTGTGGGCATCGTGCTGAACTCTCGTCCTGAAGATCCAGGTTCGAACCTTGTTGACGGCACAGTGATGATAGGCTAAAGCTGGTTTACTTCGGTTTTCCTGCTTCGAGGCACGAATGCGAGCAGGTCTCCTATTTGAAAAAAAGTCTCTCCGCAGAGAGCACACAGACCTACACCACGATAATTTGATCATTTTTTGTCGCACTACGGTCATTTTCTGCACCTGAGGGCTAATTAGACCGGGACCTACAATTTATTGCAGATTCCGAACGGCAGGCTTTTTTTTTTATACTCGTCGAGGGGTTGGTGTGCTAACCCCTCTATGGGGGACTCCCTGCGGTAGCAATTTTTTCTGCGGTCAGGTCACCATTTTTGTTGTACCCCTGTTCAGGAAATTTTTCTGGCAAGGACGAACCGGGTATCGAACTCGCGACACCTCTAAACATTCTTTGGTACTTTAGGCGAGTATCTTATCTACTCGGGCTACCGCGCCCACAACAACATGTAAATTCAAGCATTTCCATCTTTTACTTCAGAAAATGGAAGACAGATGGCATCATGAACACGAAACAAGCGCAACTCGGTAAGCATAAATACGTTAGGGCCACACATTAGAACACACATTCCGTCATGTGCCGATTCATTAGAGATTCAGTAGAGGAATGTGTAAAAGAGTTGCATGTACCGTTAAGTAGCAGTAGTAATAGTACTCTTTCGGACATTGAATGTGGGCAAAGCCCGTGTTACACACGCTAATTCTAATGGATATAGTATTTTTCAGAAGTGAAAATAATATTTAAAAATGATAAATGCAAAATAGAAATTTGAATTTTATATCCAGGCTATTTTTTTTCCGAAAAAAAAAAAATCCAGGCTATGAATAGAAAGAACTATCGATTTGAATAATATAAGTATTCATCTAGACGATTCCCATGCAGATTGATGATTAAACGTTGTACCCTGATGAAGTTTCCCAAATTCTTATGCAGATCAGGAACACCGAAACTAATTTTTCAAATTGTTTCGCCTCTTTTACATGTTAAGTTATTTTGGAATGATCGTATTATTCCGTGCATCTTAAGAGCTGATAGCTTTTTTTTCTTCCTTTCGGAAAAGTGAGAGCTTTCGAGAAAAGAGGAAGAAACCAAAAAAGGATAAAAAAAAATCTCAAATTTACATGCAAATTAAGGATTTTTCGAAATAATTAAGCGATGTCTTCTTTTTATTTATTTATTTTTTTATACATATCTTCTTAACTTTTTGGCACCACTTTCGCAAAGAACTTCAAAGTTGGAATTAACGTTTCTCAAGAGCCCTCCATTGATTAATCGATGCATTGACGCAAACGTATATATATATATATATGTATGTATATTACACACACACGCGCGCGAAGAAAAGAGAAATAAAAAAAAAAAAGTAAGAAAATTACTTTTTTACTAGAAAAACAAAAATTAAAACCAATTAAAATTCACTGTTTTTGAAGCGTGTACTAGTTTTGGACATGAGCGCCGGCTAATGACGAATATATGCATATTACGGACAACCGAGAGGAAGAAGTATATATCACTCAACGTCGTAAGAGAGTTTGTTTCCTTCCGAACGAAATATTCGGAATATTAAGTAGTGAGGAGAGGAAAAATAGCCGAAGGAAAACCAGAAGCAAAAAGTCTCGAATTAAGTGGAAAAAAGTAGAAATAAAAGAAAAAACGAACTATAAAAGTAACGGTACTCCGCGAAATAATGAGCGCCAAGTCGCATTTTACACCTGCCATTCGTGAATGGAATATGTTGGAGATATTTTTAAAAACATTCGGTGGAATAAATTCCGTTTATTTATTTGTCATAATGATGCATTTCAACTATTCGGTGCAACATTTTTGTTTGGAAAGAAAGAAGCACAGTCTACGGTGCTTAATGAGATCACATCGAGATTCGGGGTTTCTGATAACAATAACCACCAAAATGAGCAAAAAAAAGAAAAAAATTGGTAGCATAAACCGAAATCCTGATGGATTTTTTGTGCATCCAGTGCGATTTTTTTCCAATGTTATGATGTTGGTCCAATCTGCAGTTTTGCGGCAGTGACAGTCCAGCACCTCCTAGAGATAGAAGGCCTCTGCAGTCTGCTTGTGACGTCAGTAAGTATTCTATTTTCCCTCAGAATATTCAGGGAAAAAAATTCCCTGCTTGTGCCAGTATCATCGTTGTGAGGAAAAGAAATTATCTCGGGCTCAGAATTGGCGATTTCCATGTCCCATATCAAATCACTATGCGGTATTTGTGAGCCAATCGGGAAGATTCTACACCAAAATAAGAAGAAACGAAATAGGATGCTGTGGTTCAAAATGCGGCAAACTTTCTAGGTAGTCTGAATGACGTTTATGGCAAACAGTATAGAGGTCTTCTAGGAGGTGCTGGTTCGCCCCAGGCTCGGTAGGTAAAGAACTTGCTTCTGACGTTCTATGGCTGGATTCGAAAGCGTGGACCTTGACGGTATCTTTCAAAGTTTAAGACCAGCATCTTACGAATGAGCCACTCGGGCGTCTGGGACTCTTGCTGTCATCCATCAAATGAAAAATAAAAAAAATATCAATATTATGTAATGTAATTTGTTACTGGGGTTGAAACCGGTGTGCAGCATCAAAACAAAAACATATGACATGATACCGTATGTCAAAATGTGGCAAACTTGATGGGTAGTCTGAATGACGTTTATGGCAAACACTGCAGAGGCCTTTAATCTCTAGGAGGTGCTGGGCAATCTCTGGTACAAAAAAATTGCCGTCTCCTTGTTGGACTGAGAAAAAGCCGTCTATCTCTACCGCCCCACCTGAGGGCTATTTTCTGAAATTAAGAGAGGCTACTGATGACTCTACTTCAGCGCCTCACACCACAATACGTGAAATAAGGAAGGCAGGCCCGTGTCTCCAGTGGTGTAGGAGGGAGTTCGTCGTTGGCCATCGGATCAACTAGTCGCTCTCTGAAATAGTGTTATTCCAAATCGTCAGTATAATGACGTGTATTGTATAGATGTTAGAGCTCGAGTGCCGTGGTGGCAAGATGCTCGTCCACCACCGTGAAAGTTGGCGTTACGGTCCCAGGTTCAAACCTGACGGATATGAATATTTTACCTAACGAGCTTGAGGCGACCACTAATACATAGATCCTTCATTTGCAACCCATCTCATTCATGGCAGTAAATTGCGATATGTCCAGAGTTAGTGCTTGGTGCAGATGTTTTCATGCTGTTTGGAATGCAATCGGGCCTGGATTGTTAAGGGTCCGAGACAATTGTGGAGGAATGGGGGTGTCACGTGTACTTTCTTACTGTTTTGGGTTCTCGCAGAGTACCGATTGAGACCAGATGATTTTTCTTTCCAAGACCAACTCGGCATGAAATCTAGAAAATATTTGTTGCCTTGGTTATAACATTTTGTTTTTCTCGTTCCCGTATGAATTAACTGTTCGTAAGAAACGTTTTTTCATTCTAATGTTCAATATAATGACCTCTCAATATGACGTCCATTAACGTTAACTGAAAAAAATTTCATTTACACCTACTTATGCACCGAATTGTCAAATATCTAATCAAATGTCAAAATATATCAAGGAAAAGAGAAAACAATTTAATAACGTATTTTGTTCATTTTTCCCCCTTCAAAACGGTAGGTGCAGAATTGAGTTCGGACGTTGTATTGGATTGAATGGACATCGTAGGTCATTGAATAGGGAAAAATAACATGGCATGAAGGGGAAAACATCTGGAACTTCTCACACTGTCTTTATGATAGATAAGGCGCACACACACGCACAATAACGCGTGGTCGTTATTATAATGAGCGTCCACTTATTAATGCAACATAATATCGTGGGGTTACAAGTGAAACACACTAAGTCAAAATAATCTATTTTCGGATTTTCAGCTTTTCAGCACCAGACGAAATGGGATTTCGTCTGGTGAAACCCACTACGCTCATATCTGTATTTTTAATAATAAAATATAAATTAAGATCTGGAGAACTGGAGAAACCGCGAGACTCCCAGGCCATATCAAGCCAAAAATAAATATCATATCAATAACTAATCAACCAATTGACATAAAAAGAATCGGTTCACGCTAAGATAACTTACCGCGGCCTAGAGTTCTCTTTGATAAACGAAAGTTCCAATTTCGCTCACAGATGGCGCTCTAAAAAAACGCGATATGGTTATACGGGTGATTATAATTGAAGTTCCGTACTCTTAGTAGTTACTCATCCGAATACAGCAAAATGTTCAGTCTATCTTAGTGAGACCATGGGAGAGGAATTTATGCAATAATAATAAAAAAAATATAGTTCCCTTTTTAGCCACTAGGTGAATAAAAGGGACGCTTTTAATTGAATTTTATTTTTTTTAATGGTTCAAGTTTCGAGGGAATACCTCCATCAGAACGGGTGCTGCATAAGTCTGAGCAGTGCCAGTATACTGAAACTACTCAGGCCTATATATCACCCGTTTTGGTGGAAGTATGCCATTGGAACTTGGTATATAAAATGGATTTCAAGTGTGTATGATCTCTATATAAATCTGCAGTTTCATAACAGTCTTTGATAAATTTTGTACGTATACAGGTCACAACTTAAACGATAGGCCACCTCAAAAGTTCATCAAAGTTTGGCACATTCCCGATAGGGTAAAATAACAATCTAGCCCATAGTTTCCCAACCTTTTTTATCCTATCGCCCCCCCCCCCAACGCAATATAACCCATAGGGTCCTATGTTATATCCGTAGCTTCTACCGCCCAAGTTGGGAATCACTGCTCTAGCCTTTAACTGGCGTTAACTCTGCGCGTAAATATATTTTTTTCAAATTTCTGTAATTATATATATATATAACTAATTAATAAAAGAAAAAATCTGGCAAAATATATATATATATATATATATATATATTTTGCCAGAAATTTTCTTTTATTAAGACACACATTCGACAAAAAAGGAGGGATATATGACTTTTGAATTTTTTTTTACTTATATGTAACGCAATTTTCATGATTAAAAAATGAACAGATATGATTGAAAAGTTCCCAGAAAATGAAATTTGCTAATTAAAATATAATATTTAATATATTTTCACAATCACCGAAATTAGTCTTATTCTATGTCGGAAACACAGTAGTTGCAAACAACACCTTGGCACGTTGATCACGCAGATCTTGTGTACAATTCACTAACAACAGTATCCTCATCATCACCTCGAGTATCCGAGGTTTCAACATAAATTTGAAACCGTTATCGAGAAAACTGGCATCCTTCCGATACGAAATTTCGATCTGGACACCTACGCAAGTGATGCGGTGGGGTCAAAATGACCCCACGGAAACTACGATCAATGATATAGGGGGAAGACAAAGTAGAATAGCATCATAAATAACACGAGCAAACAGCTAGCCTGAGAAATACTGCAAATAAGATGGTCCAGATGCATTTCTTTTCCAATAGGTGGAAAGATGAAGAATATGTGGGGCCAAAATGACCCCACCACGCCAGGTAAGGGATGCCAGGAATGCCTACTTTGGTTACCTTGGTTCCCACACAATGGTTTGTCAATTTTTTAATGCTCCTAGTACATGGAAGAAACCTGGGCAGAGTGACGGTTATTACTTCTAGTATGATATAGAACGTCAGATTCAAATTCTTCTTGGGGGAAAAAAAATTTTAATTTGAATTTAAAACAGAAAATCCTGGGGGAGGAGCAAACTTCCAGGGGGTACAACCCTCCCCGGCGATAAACATCGCCATTACGGAGAGGCTTGGTTCCAAGGTTGGAATGCATGCATTAATGTATTCCCACATAACCAATATTTTAAAAAAATAGTTCTCTATCATTAGCTTGATAACGCCGTGTTGAGAAAATATCAAAATTAAATATGAACAAAAAAATCATTTTTTTTTTCAATCATTACAGTCACAAGAGATAAATAAACAATAATTTAGCTATAAAAAATTTAAAATATTAAATATTTATAATAATCCCTCCCGACCGGTAAGACGCTTCACGTATTGTTCCCCATCCTTCTAGGTAGACGGAAAAGCATCTTAATCCATAAAATTCAAATGAGATTTGTTCATTTTTTCCCCCATTATTAATATTATTTCTATGTATTTCTAAACACACACACACATATACACAAGAATTTTCCAGCTGTGCCTGATGTTTGGCATTTTATAAGGTTATTTGACATGAAAAAGGCCGGTCGCTCAAAGTTGAGAAACACAAAGCTCTACCTTCAATATTTCATTGAAAAATAAGGAATGAGGTAAATAAAATGATGAATAAAAATAATATATATATATATTGTTGAAGGGAAATATGTGTTTGACTGAAGTGGGGGGGGGGCGGCTGGGAGGGTGGGGGGTGCAAATTTCTGCTCTTGACATTCCACTCAATACGCTTCTCTCCCTCTTTTTAGGAAAAATAAATAAATAAAATTTTCTCTCTTTTTTGAAGTAAAATTTCATGTTTTCTTATTTTTTTGAAAAATCCGAGAAAATCCTTCATTTCCTTCTGATGAAAACTCTTTTTTTTCTTTCTTTTTTTTCTCTCCTCTGCTGTCTTGTTCGTCTTTTCTCCTCGAACAAACATGATCCGCAGATGTGTTTTCTGGAAGAAAATTCATTCAACACTCCGATTTTCCACAAAACAACCTTATCATATATTCCTTACTTTCATCGTTAACTAATGACTTCAGATCCTAAAACAAACATGGGGAAGAATTGAATGATAAAAAAAACATGCGCTCTTACATATTATTATTCTTTTCTGTTGAATAATTATGTTTCTCGTAGAATATTTTAGTTTATTGGTATTATATTTTGTAATTACACTATCAAGAGTCAACATTGTGATATGGATTGTTGTTGTTTTTTTTTTCTGAAAGAAAATCTAATTTTTACAACATGATTGTATGAATTAAATATATTTTTCTTTTACCGGGTGATGAAATTTTAAGATATTGAGGGCCACTCCAATGGTTTTAAAATGAGTTTCAGGCCACTAGTTGGTTTAAAATCATGTCACGGGCCACTTGAGTTTTAGTTAATGGAGTTCTATGTATATCTACAGTGTGATAATTACAATGTAAAATGTAATACTAAATAAACTTACAATAATACGCGAGCAGCAATTTAGTTGTCCCTGGGGTTTATAATAATTACTTCACTTAAGATATTGAGGGTCACTCCAATGGTTTTAAAATGGGTTTCAGATCACTTAGTTGGTTTAAAATCATGTCACGGGCTACTCAAGTTTCAGTTAAAGGAGTTCTATATATATCTACAGTGTGATAATTGCCATGTAAAAAGTAATACTTAAGTGAAGTATTTATTATAACCCCCAGGGACACTAAATTTCTGATCGCGAGTTGTTAATGGTCGTTCCCTGGGGTGAGATGTGAAGTTGATTTTTTTTTCCTTTTTTTGTGGAGAAACTGAATGCTTCCTTCGGGAAACCCCGTATGGCGAACTATGTTTGCAGGGCCGGGGGTTAGTATCTCTTAGTTAATGGAGTTGGTGCACGCAAAATGTTTCCGAATTTTTCACTTTTCAAATACTATAAAGTTTTCTGCACCTAACTGCGTTCAAGTTTTTGTTCTACCATGAACTAGAAATACTTTGAAAATATTTCAATACAAACTGCTGGCAAGCAATATATATACTAATGTTTTCCAAATCCTGCCTGCTGGCAAGCAATATATATACTAATGTTTTCCACTAAATTGCTCTCTTCTCAAAACTAAGTTTTTTGTTAGATAAAGGAACATTTCTCGTAGAACACCACTCAATGAAATATCTTGAAACTTTGCGTGTCTCCCAAAACTATGGAGTTACATACTTGAACATAAGGATTTTTCATCAAACTTATTGAAAAACTTCTTATGGCACAAGATAAGGTTAAATTTTGGTGATTTTTGAAAAAGTTGCATATAATATTGAAGTTAAAATTCAAGAAAAAAAACAATAACCAACTATCAAAATCCTAAATGGTCACATTAAATTGTGTAAAAATATCTATAGCTTTTGAGAAAAAAAATTGAGTGCTTAGAGGAGAATAGAATTTACTTTTAATGTTCATTAAAAGACGAAGATATTTCCCATAGGAAAGCATGGAGGGCCAAGATCGTGCACGCACACCCCTTAAGTGATATTAAACAGTAACGCAGATCACTTATGTAATCTGGATCTGCACCGTATAGGTAACGTGAGTGATATAGAAATGCACCGAGAACCACTTAAATGCTCTGAAACTGTGCCGCAGGACTCTTAAATGATCTGCAAATATGTTGAGGGACACTTAAGTCATATGTAAATGAGTTTGTAGCTGCTTGAGTGTTTTTTGGAAAATCGAGTGTTCAATGCATTTTCTTCATTTGCGGATATCTTACATGCTCAGGCGCTCATAGCTCGCGAGTCAAATGTGGCCCTTGGATTTATTTGATAAGATCCACGACCTTAAACCGAAATTTATTAATTTATGGGAAAATAACTAACATTTTTCATATATATGTTACAGCCAAAGCCCGAAGTTGGTCAATTCGCGACGGGACCAGCCCAGTTGCCCCGGCCAATGTCCGAAATTCGGGCTTTCGCCGGGCTTAAGCCAGCCCTATATATCGATCTTTTTACATCCTTATACATGGATCCCTAATGTATCGATATTCAGTTTGATTTGATCGTTAGGGTTGCCTTAGTTAACATCTTAATATAAATGTTCATAAAATTATCACACAAAAATTACGCCAACGTGGCAGTGGGCCCCATGGAAATGTTTACAGATTTTATTTCGGGGGGGGGGGGGGCTTGGATGAATCTCAATGATTTTTGTTGTTCAAAATTGTAAAATTTCCAACAGTGGAAGCCCGAGGTAAATCCAGTCTAGGCTCCTCCGCAAAAATTCTGCATTGGGTCCCGGGTCCTTGATTGGGGACCCTGGAATTTATTTGTTGGTAAAATGAATACAAGTGAAAATTTTTCGTGGTCCAACAGGGCTCCAATCTAGGGACCCCCATCGAGAAGTTTTCTGGGGGTACTTGATGATCACATTTGTTTCCTCCCCTCAAACTTTATTATTGTAAATTTCGTCAGTGAGCAAGTACCATTACTACTAAACCAGACATGCACCTCGTCCATACTCCTCTGTGGAACCTCTAACGAATTGGTATATGTTGGAATGTGTGTGTACGTATAGTGAACCTACCGTGAAGTTTGTTTCCGTGTACTACTTGTTATGTGTAGTGCTGCCATCTGCAACCAATTTTTTAAACAATCAGTTTTTTTCTCAACTCATATAGCGTGAAGTGTAAGCCGGTGCTTTTTGACATGTCACTTTTCATAACACTCTGATGAAGTGGAACGAAATAAACAAGATATGTTGCGAAGAGAAGGGATATGGGGGTGTCCGCCAAAGGCGACCGGGGGCAGAGCCCCCCTACTAATAAATAAATGTCGAGTTCGGTGCCAACAATACGAGCTTCCCGGATGCGTTTTAGCCCCTATTAATAACTGAAATATTTGAGCCGATATCGTGTATCAAAATACATCGGAATCGATTGGAGCATCAAAATGCATTACATGCTCCCAAATATGTCGACTCGAGTATATCACAACGCAAGTCCCAAACATATTAAATACCTACTCCATATTATCCGCTCAGTTTAATTAAGTGAAGATGTTATTCCTATACTGGAGAGAGTTTCATTGCGTTTTATTAATTAACGTGAGTCCTAACATCAACTGATTTTCCCTTCGCAGACCTCGGGAAAACACGTTTCGTAGTTTACGCGGGCAATCATCATCATCATCAGCACAAGCGCCCCACTAAATTATATTCGTTTCGCTTCTCCACTTTTCGGTTTCCACTCCTACATCCCGTTGTTACGGAAACTTAACTGGTCGGTAAAATCCCCTCAGGGAAGGGGGTAGTAGTAGGGGGGGGGGCTTTACGGCCACTAGTCATCCGTAATGAAATTCCCCCCAAATATCCTCCTGGGGGGCCCCCAGAGCGTTTCCACTAACAAACGGGAGAGAGAGCCCGGCAGATCCATATACATATATATAAATGGGTTGATTTAACTTTAATGCAGGGATGACCTTTGCAGATTCATGGGTAATTGTAATCAGTGATTGCCTAATGAAGTTGTGGGGGGGGGGGGCGAGTGAAGACGAGATTGCAGTAGGTCGGGCGGGGAGGGGGTATAGGATGCCTGTCTCACTTCGGAAACCAGAAACCCGTTAAACTGGGATTAGTGAGCACGAACCGTATGCATAGATACATATATATATATATATATATATGTATGTAGCCGTGTGTGCGTTAATGCGAGTGCCGTAGTAAAATTAACATATCATCGGTGCAGGCGTTTCATCAATTTCCAGTGCGAGTCGGAATAATATCCGATGCATTGCCACTGCCACGACAACGCTGGGAAAGGGGAAGGGAAAGGATAAACGGGTTATCAGTACTTGAGACATCCAGATAAGCCGCCGATCGTAACTAATCTGCTTGTTTTGGAAGTGCTAAGACGGTGCTCGTTGCTTAAAGTTAAGGTGGAGGGGGTGGGGGGGGGGAGTGTATACGGAAATTAGGATTCTCTGAGCATTTTCCACGGGAAAGATACGTGTTATCAGTGTTCTCAGCTCCGGAACCAGAACGTTAGAGGAGAGAGTCCACAACTAAACTAACTATCATGCGAATGGTGTTCAAGTGAATGAGTTGAATTTACACGCAAGGGGATAAACACACGGATTTTTGTAATTAGAAACCGTCCTCTTCGTAAACAACGTTCCGATCAATCTATTCGCATCAGAGAATGGCGTCTTTTCTAGTTCTCTTAAACTAGATGCGGATGGGAGTTTATTTTTCCTATGCGTTTCCGACTAAAAATAGCACAGGGTCGAGGAGAATTCTCTTGGATGCAGTTTATAAATTAGTAACAAATCAACCAATCGACATAAAAAGGTGAGGTTTTCTTATAAATATCTTGCATGGAGAGATATTTTTTTTTGATAAATTAAGAAAAGTTCAAATTTCACTCACAGGTGGCGCTGTAAATCGAAAAAACTCGCTATAACCCACGAAATGCAACACATACAGCTTATAATTAATGTTTATGACAATTTACGTTACATGAAGAGCTATCACATTTCCATAATGCATTACATTTCAATTCGCCGTCGCCACGGTGGTGCTCAACTGAAGTTGGGTTTTCTGTGGTTCCCAACTTCGAGGCACAAAAGCGAGTCGATCTCCCCCGTTAAAAAAAAAAAAAAAAAGTATCTCCACAGACATCAACAGGCCGACAACGGTACAGATCTTCAATCATTACACTCTAACAAGCATTACACAGAAACAAACTTCTCACGTTAGGTTCACAACACGTACACGCACATTCCAACATGTATCAATTCGTTAGAAGTTCCACAGAGGAATCTGGACGAAGTGCATGTACGGTTTAGTAGTAGTAGCCTGCCTACATGTATACAGGGTGTTGCCTTGAAGTGGCGATAAACTCAGTGGAGGCATATTGGGCTTCAAGAGGAACAAAAATTGCCATAGAACAGGGTATTGCAAAACACGTTTAAACGGCGAAATCACAAATATTACTTATGAAGGCTGTGATGTCGAGTGGGACAAAAAGGCCAATAATAAGTAGGAAAAAATCATTCATTTGGCAGCACGATTGTAACACAGCTTGTGCAGCAGAGTTCAATGTCAGAAAGAAGACAAAGGGAAATGATATTACAGGGGATTTTGTACTTTTTATTGTAACTTATTTTGCAGCTGTATTTTGCAACATTGCACTGCACACCACAGGCTTTGTTGTAATCATGCTGCCAAAGAAATGATGTCTGTACTTATTATTCGCCTTTTTGTCCCACTCGACGTCACACCGTCACACCCTTTATAAGTATTTTTCCGATTTTCACCTGCTAAACGCGGTTTGCGATACCATGTTCTATGGCAGTTCTTGTTCCTCTTGATGTATGTCTAATATCTCCCCTCTGAGTTTGCCGCCAAATTTAGGCAACACCCTGTATACAAGTATTTATGCCATCCATTCCAATTAACAGTTCGTGAACAGGTATTTGGAGAGAATGACAACTTCACTTGAACCGCCCGAGTGGCAAGATGCTCGTCTAGCACCGTGAAGATTGTTGTCACGGTCCCGGGTTCGAACCCCAGAGAGGATATACAGTCGAACCTCGTTAGTGCGTCACCCGGTTAACACGTCACTCTGCTTACCGGGTCACTTTTTAGAAGTCCCAATTATCCTCAGGCAGGAATTGGCACAGCTATGTCTTACTCCGCTTGCTAAGTCATATTTTTGCGCTCCCAAGAGTGACTCATTAACGAGGTTTGACTGGTATTAACGAGGTATATAAAATATTTTACCTATAACGAACTAGTGGCGACCACCAATAAACAGCGCCTTCATTTCTAACCCATCTCATTAATGGCAGTAAATTGCAATATAGCCAGAGCTGGGGTTTGGTGAAGTAGTGTTGAAAGAATTTCACAATGATCCATATTAACTGCACATGTATGAAACGAAGGCTTTTTAACAGCTGGCTGTTGCGAAGATAGATTTAGGATAGAGAGAAAATTCAACTGCCCTTGCGGGGAATCGAACCCACGTCCTTTCACTCTCTAGGTAGACTCCCCTTTCACTAGACTACGAATTCAGCGAATATCTTAATCTTTCCTTAGAGCTCGTGTGCACTGAACGGGACCGTACGTGGATGGTTGGATTTAACTCAGGCCAGAGTTCACAGTTGCTGACACTACCACCATCTAAATTTATCATTGCATCATTTACAGTTTACTTTGCAATTTAAAAGGATTGTCAGCTGTTAAAATCCTTCGTGTGGAGAGTGACATCACCTCCTCACATACGTCACACTATAGATATGCAGTCGAATCCCGTTACAACGAACTCTAAGAGACCAGAGAAATCACTTCGTTATTACGAAATTTCGTTAGAAATTAATTTCAGGTTTTTTCATTGTTCTTATGCAAACTTATCCGGGGGATTAGAAAAGTGTTCGTTAAAACGAGATTTTTTTCGCTATAACGGAATTCGTTAAAACAGGATTCGACTGTACATTCTCAAATTTCTTCGACATTTTCAGTCACATAATTACTACGCTTTATTTTCTATTATTTGTATCTCAATGCATAAGATAGATTATGAAGTCGGCTGAAACATATCATAATCATATCAGTCCGACAATCATCTAACCGTTCAACATAAAAACAAATTCTATAACTATCAGGTCGGCTGAAATATATGGATATACAGTCGAATCCCGTTTTAACGAATACCGTTACAGCAAAATTCTCGTTTTATAATGAACACTTTTCTCATCCTTCAGATAAGTTTACATAAGAACAATGCAGAAACATGGAATTCCATTATAACGAAATTTCGTATTAACGAAGTGATTTCTACGGTCTCTTGGAGAAAATGCATCGATTCATACACGCCAAAGAAAAAATAAATTATTGACGTCCACATAACATATGGCTATAAATGTTTCTATTCTCAGATAACGTTTCCAAATATTGATTACGGGGGGGGGGGGCTATTAAAAAATACATCACGTAATTGTACACGCATCAGACGCTGTGATTCCCGCGTGATACACATTCATTATCCTGTGTATACAGTATTTTCTATACGATATGTATCGGCTTTCAATAAATATAAATATTTTTTAGTAATTCCGTAATTAAAGTACTCGCGAGTAATTGCAATGTTGAATTCATGAGTATATCTCTGAATTATTGAAGCTAAATAAACAGTAGAGAGTTAATAATAAAACTGAGTTAATTAGCTTTCTTTATACTCTTTTTTTCCCTTCTCAAGAGTAATTAGTTCCTTTCCATGTAGCGTTTTGAACGAACATGACCATATTTTTCGTGCATTATTCAGAGAAAGTAATTATAATTGTATCTTTCGTCGGGGATATAACTTCAATTAAAAAGACTGTTGTTAATACGCTTGTAAAAATGCGTAAAAAAGAAGGTATTTAAGATATATTTATATATTTTTTTGGATTTCCTTATGTTATTTAAACGAGAAAGCATTGATTTGGTGCGGTTATTGCGAAATACGTTTCTCTTTTTATTTAGCGCTATCTTAGTTATTAATAAGCTTGGTAATAAATAATTTACTTTCTGTACCTGATGCATATATTTTAAGTCATTAATTAAATATGCGTTGTGATGGTGCTACTCGTTCTAATTAGAGGGTGCCTCCCGTGTGGGAGCTTCTGAAATTATACTGCACTGAAAGAAACCTAACAATGTAACTTAAGGTTAGAAGGCATCCTCGTTGCAGCAACACGGACGTTGCCAACAGTCATAATGTGCATTTCGTGGGGAATTTCATTTTAGAATAACAATACTTATATTCACGGGTTACTTGTTCGGGTGAGGAGAAAATTTCATAAATCTGCTTGAAAATTTTCACGTTTCATATGATTATAAACTCCTATCCCAATCGCACAACGGTATCGTTAGTATATTGGACGAGTAGCGGTACGACGTCGGAAATTCTTGTTTGTCCGACATCAAACGACATTGTGAAAATGAATACTCACAATAAATGTCTCCAAAATGTCTTACTTTTGTTTTTCTAAAATGTATTTACTCTAATTTTCTACAGATTTTCGCTTTGAAGGAGAAAAACTTATACGATATCGAATCTACTTTAAGATAATCCGAATTTTCGCATACAAATAAGCCCTCGGAATTGCTCTACAGGGTGATTTCATAATCTATTTTAGCCGCATTTGACTGGTGAACCGTCAGGCATCCTAGGGGCATACTTCCAAGTAGAAAAATTATCCAAATAACGTGTAGAGCTCAAACAGGACAGTGACATTCTACGGCTGTATCCTTTGTAAAATAAAATATAATTAACTTTTTACACGGACACCATGCGCTAAAAAACCCGATCAGAAAGTTGCTGCTCTCTGTCTCTACTGACATCAACAAAAAACATTCCCTGTTTCTAAATGCAATATTCGAAGAGATATATACGTTTGAAAATTGGAGGAAAGTTGGAAGAAAAAAAACAAGAATTAGAGAAAGAAGCGTTGTCCGTTAGTTCATGCTGTTTTTCCCCCAACGTTTTTTCAGTTTTTGAATTCGAATATCTCAGCGAATATTGAATTTAGAAATGTTGGCCTCAGGAGACACAGTGTAAGAACTTTCTTATTGTGTTCTTGAGGATAACGTTTCCGTATAAAAAGTTAATTTTTATACTTTGGTAACCATACAACCCCCCCCCCCCTGCAGTATGAATGATGTATATGCGTTCCACAAGTTATTTGGACACTTTTTCTAGTTGGAAGTACGCCTCTAGGAAAATTGGATTGCTAATAAATGAAGGCAAGGGGAATTTTAGAATCGCCCTTTATATAAAACGAGAGCTATATAATTTGAGGCGCCTTGAAAAATTGTGCAAATTATAGAGCCGCGTGTTATTGGGACAGACAGTATTTTTTCCTAGTTCTTAAGAAGAATTCCTTCTTTAAACTGGTCGGTCACAAAGGAAGGTTACCGTCAGGGTTCACAGGGTCGTACCGTGGGAAGAATATAGAAAACAAGTTCTATACCAACCGAGTCCGGGCGACCGCCAATAGATGGCGCCTTCATTTGCAATGGTCGTAAATAGCCGTATAGCGATGTGACCAGAGTTGGCGTGTGGTGAAATAGTAGTCGGCCACAAAAAAAAAAAAAAAAACCCCACACCATCTCCATATTGAGAATGTCATTGTTTGCTTAGCAACAGCAGATGCCATGCGCTGGGAGGGTTTTACCAAAGGCTGTCTCAAGAGCATCAGTGACCCCGGGCAAGTCGATGTTATGCGGTCCCCTACTGACTGGCTGCTACTGCAAAATCTTCTCAGTTCCTGCGTCGCCCATAAGAGACATTAAATGATAATTTAAAAATACTCCACCCAGCAAAATGAAATACATACAGAGACGTCGAAATTAGTTCCAGATGTTTGAACATTTGACAGCTTCTTATTCATACTTTCTTGTTGGCAGAAACTACTTTCAGGCAGTTTCGCAGTGTAAAATAAATGTTGAAAAACGTAAAGATTAAGATGACCTTGAGGAATGAGGAGGTTATCTGTACACTCACCTCGAAAACCGACAGAAAGCTATTACTAACCCAGAGGAATTTCTAACGTATTGGCATACGCAGGAACGTGTTTCGTCTGTGAATATTCGCCATGAAGTGCTTGTTTCGTGTTATACTGATGCTGCCGTTTTTTTTGGATATTTTGAAGTTAAAGTATCGTTTTGGAGGTCTGCCTACTATCAGGCGGAAAATGCAGATCTCTCGATTTAGGTACTTTTGAAATCACAGTAATAATAATAATACCCGCTGCCTCCCCTTAAGTTGTGCTTTGGAGGTGCCGTGTGTTGAGAAACTTATGTGGTTTCTTCTTCCTTCTTCCATTCAGAATTAAATCAAATGGGAGTAACAATCCAGAATGCGGACTTGCTTAACAAAACAAAATCTTCTGTTAAAAACCCAAATCCAACCAGAAAATAATACTGTATGAATATTATTACGGTCTGGAAGGGACTCTGTACTAGGACTCTGCCTAAAAATAGTGACTCTGTTTTGGTTGGAACTGTATCGTTGATTTCCTTCAACAATACACTGGCGTCATCTGTTGACGTTGCAAAGAACTAAATAAATAAAACACGTGGGCATGCTGATAGCCTTATGTAATGTGTGTGTAAAGTAAACTGAAGATGTGTATTTGGGAGGTGTTGCCACCTAAATTTCTGATCAGAATAACCAAATCAGTGTATGAGTTAATGTATTATCTGTTTCATCGCTGTGGAGGGTGTGATGATGCGTATCGACCAGAGCAACCACGCATCCGAATTATTCTCTCTGAGATGAGATAACATAATATTAAATCCTAAATCTGTCAGAAGATTAAATCCTAAGACTGATTCATAATGAGTTTCGGAGTTGCTCGTAAATGCAGGTATTTGCCAGGAATGTTTCGTTGAAAGATGGAGTTGAATGAGTGTTTCCAAGCATCACGCGAACTCTTCTACCACATCAACATAATAAAATCTTAGAAATCCTTTAAAGTTTGAGATTTACCAATGTTCGGGCTTTTACTGTAATAACATATACTTTACATTAGAGATAAGCCTGCTTACGGTGCTTGGAAATGAAAAGGCTGTGAAATTTCACAGAATTCCAGAAAAATAGTTTGAGATTCTCACGGAAATTTTCAAACTGAAAACTGCTGCAAACTTTTATAACGCACCGGGTTCAGACTCTGTAAATTTCCCGGAAACATAGGATCAAGGTACATTGAATAACTCTTGAATGTTGATTTGATTATACGTTCTGTGAAAGTGTTTCAAAAGATCTGATGATCTTTCATATATTTGGTTCGATTCAACATTTCTCTACGATTTCTCGCCAGGTTTCGGTTAAAACTGAAAAGCATCTCGTGTAACCTTAAAAATACGCAACAACGTCTGAATGCTTAAAGGCTGTAACTTTCACATGAACAACTAACTCATACGTAAACGTACACGTTATTGAACAAAGCGAGTGCTGATTCTGTAGATAAGATTTTTTCTCAGAAAATTGAATTTTCACAGAACAAAATATATTAAGGCATTTATTGGCATTCAGTTGAAAGCATATCTTTTTTTTATGGTGTAGTCAGGGATCTTTAGTTCATGGCTCGCGGGCCGCACGTGGCCCTTGAAGCTTTTTGCAGTGGCCAAACGACGAAAAGGCTTACCGTTTACAGGATTCATGGAAATGCTGCTAAAAAAGCCAATGAAAACCAAGAAATGTATACAAGAAATCGGTGAAATAAGTCATTTCAAAATTACTTTTAGAAAGCATTTCAGAATGGTCGAATAATGGGAGAAATATTTTCAGAGTTAATGAGAATTAATTTCATAGTTATTAAGAGAATATTAATTGTAGATTTATTGAAGGGAAAAACAGTTTTCGAATTATTGAAAGAAAAATAATATTTCAGAATCTATATAAGGGACTGACCAGAGAATTATATAGAAAAAAAACATTTTCAGATTTACTGATTTAATCGAAGTGATATTTTCTGAATTAATGAAAGAAATATTTTCTGAATTAATGAAAGAAATATTTTCTGAATTAATGAAACAAATAGTTTTGAATTAATGAAATAATTATTCTCTGAATTAATGAAAGATATATTTTCTGAATTAATGGATGATATATTTTCTGAATTAATGGATGATATATTTTCTGAATTAATGAAAGAAATATTTTCAAAATTAATGAAATAAATAGTTTTGAATTAATGAAAGATATATTTTCTGAATTAATGGATGATATATTTTCTGAATTAATGGATGATATATTTTCTGAATTAATGAAAGAAATATTTTCAAAATTAATGAAATAAATAGTTTTGAATTAATGAAAGATATATTTTCTGAATTAATGAAAGAAATATTTTCAAAATTAATGAAATAAATAGTTTTGAATTAATGAAAGATATATTTTCTGAATTAATGGATGATATATTTTCTGAATTAATGGATGATATATTTTCTGAATTAATGGATGATATATTTTCTGAATTAATGGATGATATATTTTCTGAATTAATGGATGATATATTTTCTGAATTAATGGATGATATATTTTCTGAATTAATGGATGATATATTTTCTGAATTAATGAAAGAAATATTTTCAAAATTAATGAAATAAATAGTTTTGAATTAATGAAAGGTATATTTCTGAATTAATGAAAGAATTATTCTCTGAATTAATGAAAGAATTATTCTCTGAATTAATGAAAGAATTATTCTCTGAATTAATGAAAGAATTATTCTCTGAATTAATGAAAGAATTATTCTCTGAATTAATGAAAGAATTATTCTCTGAATTAATGAAATAAATAGTTTTGAATTAATGAAAGGTATATTTTCTGAATTAATGAAAGGAATATTTTCTGAATTAATGAAATAATTATTCTCTGAATTAATGAAAGAATTATTCTCTGAATTAATGAAAGATATATTTTCTAAATTAATGGATGATATATTTTCTGAATTAATGAAAGAAATATTTTCAAAATTAATGAAATAAATAGTTTTGAATTAATGAAAGGTATGTTTTCTGAATTAATGAAAGAATTATTCTCTGAATTAATGAAAGAATTATTCTCTGAATTAATGAAAGAATTATTCTCTGAATTAATGAAAGAATTATTCTCTGAATTAATGAAAGGAATATTTTCTGAATTAATGAAAGGAATATTTTATGAATTAATGAAAGACATATTTTCTGAATTGATGAAAGAAATATTTTCTGAATTAATGAAATAAATAGTTTTGAATTAATGAAAGGAATATTTTCTGAATTAATGAAAGGAATATTTTCTGAATTAATGGAAGAAATATTTTTTGAATTAATGAAAGGAATATTTTATGAATTAATGAAAGACATATTTTCTGAATTCATGAAAGAATTATTTTCTGAACTAATAAATTTTTTATTTTCTGAATTAATGAAAGAAATATTTTCTAAATTAAAGGGAGGGATATTTTCAAACTTACTGGAAGAAAACCTTTCATAATTACCAGAAAAAAAAATTTACAGAATTATTGTAACAAAAATTTTTAGATTTACTGGAAAAAATATTTTCTGAATTAACAGACGAAATGCTTTCTGATTTAATAGAGGACAGAAGAAATATTTTCGGAATATTAATGGAATAAATATTTTCAAAAATATTGTATTGGAAGGAACATTTTCAAAACTTCTGGGAAAAACAACAATCCAAAAGACGCTATCTATCCCGACCAGGGCGTAGACTTCCTGCTCCGCGTGCAGAGTGAAAATGCTGATTGGTTCAGGTTTCTTCACACACCAGCGTTATCACGCTGCACGCGCTGTAGAAACCTACTCCTTGGAAAACCCCTGGCTTTACTCTAAATGCTTAAAATTTAAAAACACTGCCTAGGTGCCTAAACTTTAAGACTTTGTCACATTCGGCACGAACAAATTAATTCGAAACCTTCAATCATTTAATAACGAATATTAACGGATTTTCGAAATTTAAGCCGTTAATTAATCGTTATTAAATGATTGAAGGTTTCAAAAACAAGCCTGCCGTTCGGAATCGGCAATAAATTGTAGGTCTAAAATTAGTAGGTCGTGCAGAAAATGACAGTGGTGCGGCAAAAATGATCAATGATCGAAATTTAAATACACTTCAGTTCTATTACCTCCATTACCGTAAGTAATTTATCTTTCTAAAGTCAAGCTTTGTCTCATTCTCATAATTATAATATTTAATAAATCATGATTGCTAATGATGTTTTTCCTTCAAACGCTACACATTGGGATCTTTTTCTGTCGGAATTATTCTGAAAAAATAAAATAAACATCAGCTGTATACATATATTATTTTTTATCGCGTTCCGAACAGTTCGTTGCAATTTCTACTAACTTTTTAAGTAGAGTAAACTCTCCTAAGAAAAAACGTATTTAAATCTCCTCATTAATTTACGTGGTTTAAGATCAGTCAACTTCAGTGGGAAACTTTTTAATTCTCCATGTATACATTAATGTGTTGTTTTTTTTATATATATATTTCCTTCTCTTCGCTCGTTAACATGCGAAAAAAATGTAGAATAAATAAGTAATATATAGATAGAAACAAAAAAAAAATGTTTAAATAAAATCTTACCCTTTCTCGAATCCATTATGAATAATAATTTGAATTCAGGATCTTGTCTGCGAGTTGTACAAATTAATTTGCATAAATGTAAGAGAGCTACGCAGCAACTTATTTTAAACATGGAATCTGATGACATTGATATAGCTCTTATTCAAGAGCCGCATTTTTTCGCAGGCAGTCTTCCGGGGTTTCTTCCCTCTTACACAGTTCATTTTCATCGGTCAGCGGATGTGGTGAAGGCAGCCATCGTCATCCGATCTAAGAAAATATTTTCTTTTCTGGATGTTCGTAACACTGACTTCAACATGGTTACTGTACATATTTCAGTTGAAGGCATAGATTTCTCTCTTCTTTCTTATTATTTTGAACCAGCTAAAAACATTGATTCGGATCTCGGTAAACTCTCTTCAACTCTCTCGAACATAAATGTTTCTCGACTTATTTGGGGGATGGATGCCAACAGTAAATCAGATCTGTGGCATAGCTCTAATACTGATTCTCGAGGACTCAAACTCACAAACTTCTTTTGCACATGGCATCTTGTTGTTGTAAATGAGGACTTTGGCCCAACTTTTGTTGGTAATCAAGGAAGCAGTTACATCGATGTCACTGTTGTCGGTCAAGAAATTCTTAGACAAATCATAAATTGGAACATTCCAGATATTGATTCAATGTCTGATCACAGAATGATTGCTTTTAAAATACTTCTCTCAAATAGAAGAAATCCGCTACCTCCTTTGATGACGAAACTCTTTGACACCAAGAGAGCAAAGTGGAGCCGTTTCAAAACCTTTTGTTCACATTTTGAAAAGGATTTCGTTCGAAGTCTACAAGAATGTTCTGATCCTGAACTGTTGGAGGTTCTAGTCGAGAGACTACAAGACTTAATCATCAGTGCAGCAAATGATTCTATCCCGTTTAAGAGAATAAGAGAACACATTGTTCCTTGGTGGACAGCTGAAATTTCTTGCCTGAGAAAGCAGCTTAATGCCATTAGACGAAGATTCCAAAGAGAGAAATCTCTGCTTATTAAAGATATCTACAAGAGAAAATACCTTGAAACCAGATATATTTATAACCTCAAATTAAAGGAAGCAAAACTAACCTCCTGGAAGAGATTTCTTTCTGATATTGACACTCATAATGTTTGGAGTAAAATTTACAAATCAGTCAAAAACAACTTTTCGAGGACCGTTGAAATATCTGGTATTGAAATTTCTCCGGGAGTCTTCACGGCAACGTATGGACAGTCCATCAGCGCAATCATTGATAAGTCTTTTCCTCCAGACGAGAGAAATGACGATGATGATACTCACAGAGCCATCCGGTCCGATGCTGCACTTCCATTCGAAACAGCTGATGATGTGCCTTTTACGCTTGATGAGGTGAACGGTGTTGTTAAGAAATTGAAACTGGGGAAGTCTCCGGGTCCTGATGGAATTGACAATGACATTATTAAGCATTTCCACCAATCTTTCCCGACGCTATTGCATCTCTTATTCAACAAATGCTTACAACTCGGCGTATTTCCTCTGTCGTGGAAAAGAGCAAGGGTAGTACCTATACCGAAAAACAGAACATCTAAAACTGAAATCAATAATATCAGATGCATCAGTCTTTTGTCTTGCCTGGGCAAATGCCTGGAGAAATTATTCACTGTGCGTCTGAGATGGCATTTCTCGAAGACGGGTCAACTGAGTGATGACCAGTTTGGATTCACTCCTCAGCGCTCAACGGAGGACGCCGCTGCGCGTTTGTGTGATGTCGTAAAGAAGGGAAAGATGAAAAAGATGTATACAATTTTATGTTTCTTAGACTTCAAGGGAGCTTTTGATAACGCTTGGTGGCCTGGGATCTTGCACCTGCTTAGGAAAGGTGGAACTCCAAAGAACATTTACTTGCTGGTCAAAAGTTTCTTGAAAAATCGTTCAGCAGAAATTTCTCTAGGCAATGCTTCTCGAGTCTTTTACCCGGAAAAAGGATGTCCGCAGGGATCGGTATCTGGACCCCTTCTGTGGAACCTAATAATAAATGACCTCCTGCGTGTTCTTTCAAGTCACGAATACTGCTCAAAGATTGCTTTTGCTGATGATCTGCTTTTGATTGTTCAACGGAAGAAGTTTACTGATGCTTGCGGAACGTCTCAGGTAATTCTCGATCTGGTTACTTCTTGGGCCAAATCTTACAAGATGGAATTCAATCCTGAAAAAAGTAAAGTTATGATGGTGCATAAAAAATGTCCGGATGGAGGTGGAGTCAATGTAACTCTGGATGGCGTGGCAGTTGAAGAAGTTGAAGAAATGAAATATCTAGGAATCATTGTCGACAAAAAATTCCAGTGGAAAAAACACATCACATACCTCTCTAGGAAATGTGAAAGTGTTTTGAATGGCCTTTTGAGAGTATCTCAGAATACATTTGGATTGAAATCTGATGTCTTGTGTTTAATATACAATCAGGCCATCGTTCCTATTTTTACATATGCTTCCAGAGTTTGGGGTGATTCCCTGAAAAAGAAAATAAATCGTAAGAATATTCTGAAAGTTCAGCGGAGATTTCTTTTGAGAATTGTTAGAGGATATCGTTCAGTTAGCTACGAGGCACTGTTTGCTATTTCTGGGCAAACACCTATTGACATCCTTATCCTCTACAATAACGAGGCCAAGAACATATTTTCAAGAAATTGTGATGACAATTCCCTTTCGGGTATAGTACCTTTTTCATCTCTTCCGCACCCAGCGACACGAGCTGCTATCGCACTTGTAAATTACAATGAAGAGTCTTTTCCTAAGTACGATCTCATCTGTTACACTGATGGCAGTAAAATTGATGGCAAAGTGGGTCTCGCTTACGTTGCTTATAAGCAAGAGAATGAGCTCCTGTTTCGCCAATTCAGATTAGAAAATAACTGTTCTGTTTTTCAAGCCGAGCTCCTCTGCTTGAATCTTGCCACCAAGTGGATTTCATTTTGTGTTGGAAACGATAATAATAGCGCGTTGATATGTTCAGATTCTCTCTCTTCTTTGCAAAGTCTACAGGATATAAATTCTACAGAAAAACTTGTGGTGGAGACACAATGTCTTATAAATGATCTTAAAAAGAAAAAATATATAATCGATTTCACACATGTTCGAAGTCACTGTGGCATCACTGGGAATGAGAGGGCAGATGATCTCGCACGGTCTGCTACACTTCTTAATGTCATAGAAAATGTGAAAGTCCCAAAATCTCACTATAAATATGTGTATCGACACAAATCAATCCATCAGTGGAACACAGAGTATGTCAGTTCCAAAAATGCCAGGCCGGTAAAGAAATTCTTCCCTTCGATTCCGGCGAGAAGGAAGTGTTACCATTTCTCCACAAATTTCCATCTGACCCAATTTATTACTGGGCATGGGAATTTTCAAAGTTATCTCGCGAGAATGAAACTTGCCAGTAGTTCGCTGTGTATATGTGGAACCAATGAAGAAGATCCTATGCATCTTCTTCTGTCGTGCAAAAATCTAACGAAGGAGAGGGTTCATTTCAGAAAAGAACTTAAGAAACTGTCTATTTCTTGGCCGCCTGCATTGTCCGATTTGGTCAAATCAAAGGAAGTCCTTCGCATTCTAAAAATATATGTACAAAATATCTTTGCGAAAAAATAATTGGTTTCTATTTTATTTTTTGTATATACAATGTGTACATTCTCATTTTCCTTGCAAGTGCTGTTTTCGATTCTTGAATAATTAATCAAAATTTCCATTTAAGTACTAATTATTATTATTATTATTGTTATTATTATTATTATTTATTTGTTTTTTTTTTCTCACTATCTTTGTATGTATGTATTGGTGTGTGTATATATATGTGTATGTGTGGATATATATATATACTTATGTGTGGTCGTATATTTTTCTATTCATGTGCGTGTATTGAATTTTTTTTTTTTTTTTTTTTTTTTTTTTCATTGCATTGATACCATATGGCATTCACTGGTGCAATATTGCGCTTTGAAGTGCATTCGTATATTGTTATTGTACATACTGATCTGATTTTTCCTTTCTTTTGTATTACGCTGTATTGCAAATTTTGAGTTTCTTGAACCGTATATGTTTGTTGTTGTTACTTACGTTTGTAAGCCTCGTGGCATACTCTGTGGAACACGGGGAGTTGTTTCTGAAGGACCCAAATAAAAAAAAAAAAAAAAAAAATAAAATAAAATTTTTTCAACTCCCATAATCCCTGTTTATTAATGGGAATAGCGTCCCATGCATTTATCCTATTTACGTCGTCCTAATTTCTTCTTTTTTTTTTCAAAATAAAAAAATAAAATTCAAAATTTTTTTTTTTTTTTTGTGCGCATAATTTTTATTTTCTTGTTGGCGCTGAAATTGGCATCAAAAATAGCATCAATTCGTCTTCGTCTGTGGGAAAATCTCTAGGGTTGGAGTGAGAGAGAGAGAAAAAATAAATTCACATGCGTTTAATTACGTACAGCATGTAATTATAAGTTATATGGGAAAAAAAGGTCTTTATAACGCAATTTTCGAGAAGGAAAAGTAGGGTAATGGCCAAAATTTTTATAATTTTTAGGAGAAAATAAAATGCGAGTAGATAACTTCATTCTGGTTTGAGTAAAATAGTTGCGATTTTGTTTTTAAATTTCGATTCCAGAAATGGAAATTGAATAAAAATGATTTGGGTTGTTCGCATGGAAATACCTTGATGGAATTGGATTAACTTGATGGCATTGGAATTCAGTAGTTTCCATCAAAAAATCTTCCAAAGCAACTAGAGCTTTCAAGCGTAAACCGTTAGTCAATTACTGTATGGCAGGGGTGCACAACATATACAGTCCGGGGACCAGATATACGGTATTTCTATCGCTTGAGGGCCAGAAATTGCGTATGGAAAGTAGCCATATTTGCATACTTGCATTTTACGGGGCATTCCAGTGCTATTTCGCCCGTCCCAACTTTGTTTTTTATAAATTTGTTTTCTCCATATTCTGAACAAAGCCAAGTTCCGTTTTTGAAATAATTTTTTTTTTTCAAAATTTATTCATTACATTCATATTTCTTTATTATCTGAAATCGAAGAAATTTCGAAATAGGGCCGTTTTCACGACTTAATTATATTATGTGTGATAATTATGACTAATTACCACAATTATTTTTTATCAGATAATGTTTTCATCTCACATATTAAATATGTTAAAAAAAAAAAAAGCTCAGGTGTTAACCAAAATTTGTGTAACATCTAAGCTTTTTTGTTTGGAGAATTGCATTTTGGCTTGGAGTACTCGTCATTTTCCACGATTGGCGATTTTTCAGCAATTTTAACCATGCAGCTGTAAATTTTACTTGCCTGTTACAATTATTTTTTCTCAGCTGTAAAATGGCAACTTCACTTGTTTTTGACGACTTTTTTTACTGTATCCTGTAACGTTATTTGCCTTAGAATTTTTGTTTTCGATGATGGTCGGTCGGTTATATAGGCTTCCCGCTCGAAATGAATCTAAGCCGTGGCTTTGCGATCGGTGGCGTTGATTTATTGTCGTCTACTGAAACATTTTTGAAGGCCCGAATATATATACGTCTTGGTAGAAGTCTAAATCAGCTGTGGACTTTGTGAAAAACTTTCGCTTCCTGAAATTTAAATCTATGGCCCTCTAGTGTCAACAGTGAGTGGCGATGGTCGGTTTTTCACATTCCTGATTCTTAACACAATCTCGCTGTGTTTCATTTGGTATGCTTAACATACATTTATAACGACGTGAAAATATAATTGCGACTCTTTTTAATCCCATGAATATAGGAATTGACGCTGAAAACTAGAGAATAGTTTCCCAAACTTTTGGTTCTATGGCCCCCATCCATCAAATTTTTTTTGTTCTCATCGTGCCCCCCGACCAACTAAAATCTTCCGATAGGATTCTATATTAAATGCGCAGCTTCTACCACCCCCCTGGACTATTTCATCACCCCGGGGGCGATATTGCACACTTTGGGAAACACTGAACTAGAGTAATAGTTTTGTTGGAGTTACCTTATTAGATATAAAAGTGATGTAATTATTTCTACGTTGTTACACCATTAATATATATATATATATATAAATACATGTACATTGAAGTGCATAAAATAACTTCGCCGATATACGAGATCCTTGCGGCAGCAAATGCCAACGAATGCAATGAAATTCGGGGCTTAGGTGTTCCAGAGTATGCGCTGGAAAATGAGTAGCGAAATAAACCGGTATGAAGGATGAAAGTTAACAATATTGGAAGGAATTCGGTAAAATTTGTATGCGTTATAACACTGTTTTTTTAATCAATAAGCAAGATTTCAGTAATTAATTTTCGGTGCACATACTTTTTTTCAGCAATTACTTTATTCTACAAACCAATTCAAGCCAATATTGATGAAATAAAGATCGGAATAAGGCCTGGAAGGAAACCTCGGCAACAACTAATGACAGCATTTATATCATCAGAAAATCCACGTTATTAGTACAAATTGTATCCACTGAAGACAAGATCGCGAGAATTCAAATGCGAAAGCCCTGAATAAAAACTCGCACATAAATAGATAAACACAAATACGAACATTTTTGTTTATAATCAAAAAATATGCGTAATTAAAGAGGCAAAGTTAAATTGAATAAATTTTATTGCCGCTCCTAAAGATCAAAAAATGAGAGTCTACATAAGAGCCTATTGAATATTTGTATTTGTATTTGTACATAAGAGTCTATTGAATATTTGTATTTGTATTTGTACATAAGAGCCTATTGAATATTTGTATTTGTATTTGTACATAAGAGTCTATTGAATATTTGTATTTGTATTTGTACATAAGAGTCTATTGAATATTTGTATTTGTATTTGTACATAAGAGTCTATTGAATATTTGTATTTGTATTTGTACATAAGAGTCTATTGAATATTTGTATTTGTATTTGTACATAAGAGTCTATTGAATATTTGTATTTGTATTTGTACGTAAGAGTCTATTGAATATTTGTATTTGTATTTGTACATAAGAGTCTATTGAATATTTGTATTTGTATTTGTACGTAAGAGTCTATTGAAATAACAATTTTTTTAAATGCCGGGCGTGTGGGTACATTTCGTATCTCCTGTGGTAGTGAATTATATACACTCGTGTGCAAAATTAAGAGAATTTGCACATTGTGTGTGTCTATTTTCACAGATGCCAGGTTCGTCTTTGTCAGAAAGCTTTACTGACACAGGGGTACAACAAAAAACGGCGACTTGACCGCAGGAAAAAAATGCTACCGCAGGGAGTCCCCCATCGAGGGGTTAGCGCACCAACCTCTCGATGAGCATAAAAAACAAGCCTGCCGTTCGGAATCGGCAATAAATTGTAGGTCCCGGTCTAATTAGTCCTCGTGTGCAGAAAATGACCGTGGTACGACAAAAATGAAAATGATCGATGCGTATTTTCTATTTTCATAAAAAAGTACTGAACCAAAAGCACTAATAATGCCACCGAAGAACAATGCAAATATTCAGTGTCGAATACGTAAGCGTACACGGGCGTGTGGGCAGAGCTGTGACCACGGAGGGGATGATAAGGGCACGAGGCGTTTCCCACGATTCGCGTGCTCGTACTCCTCGGCGACATTCGCTGTGTTTCTCGCAAGCGTTTGGTAAATTTTATAAGTTATCAGGTAAAATGAGTAGCCACAAACGTATGGATGGCGGAATGAGATGGAGACTCGTTGGTAGATTGGAGGCAGGACAATCACAAGTGCAGGTGGCTGCAGAGCTCGATGTTACGCCCAGTGTTGTCTGCAACAGTCTGGAAACAGTTTTAGGACACTGGATCCATATCGAAAATACCTGGACAAGGTCGTTGAAGAGCCACGACGACCAATGAGGATCGTTATTTGGCACTTTCAGCGTGACGCCACAGGACTGCTACATCATCACAGCTCTCGAGTGAGCTGCATGCTGCCACTGGAACTCGAGTTTCACGGTTTACTGTTGCCCGAAGGCTTCATTAGAGAGGACTTCATGCCAGAGACCCGCTGTTTGCGTACCGCTAACTGCAGCACACAAGAGAGCGCGTTTAGCATGGTGCAGACAACATCAGCTTTGGTCCAGACTTCATTGGAGCACCGTGCTCTTCACAGATGAGTCGAGATTCATCCTGGACACTGATTCTCGACGTGCACGTATCTGGAGAGAGAGCCTGGTACCCGATACCATCCCTCCCATATCAGGGAAATGGACCACTACGGTGGTGGAGGTGGCATGGTCTGGGCAGGCATCACGTTGGACGGCCGCACAACCCTCCATGTGTTTGGCAGAGGGTCCATGACAGGTATAAAGAGGAGATCTTAGAGCCTTATGTTCGACTTTCTCAGGGGCGCAGTTGGCCTTCAGTTCCTGTTCATGGACGACAACGCTCGTTCACATCGGGCTCACCTGGTCAACGATTATCTTTAAAGTGAGGATATTCGGTGTATGTATTGACTAGCCAGATATCCTGACCTAAAACCTATAGAACATGTCTGGGACGCTCTTGGGAGGGCAATTGCATCTCGCCATCCCCCTCCGAGAACCATCCCGGAACTGAAAACTGCGTTGCTGCAGGAGTGGGACCGATTGCCATAGGGACTCCTCAACTGCCTCGTGTCCAGTATGCCGTCGCGCTGCGCGACCTGTCTGAGTGTGAGAGGGGACCATACCCCATAATAATATCATTTTCGGTTCGATCTCGGAACGTGGATTTTGGACATTCCTGCAATGATGAGTTTTACTGACAATCATGAGTGCGTACTCTCTATGACTTTTGTATAATATGTCTGGTTTCTTCCCTTACAACTGTGTATTCGTACCAAATTTCATTAAATTCTGTCCTCTAGTTTTTTCAGAAATTCGACGTAACGCGCTAATTACCTTAATTTTGCACACGAGTGTAATTTCGGAGCTAAATAATAAAAATGTTTACGAAAAATTTCTTTCCTAAAATTAGGAATACGGTAAATCATATGAGGTCTCCGCTCGGAAACGTTATCTCTTAAACTGCATAATCCTTTATTATGGTTTAAGACAAGAATAATTGTAAAAAGAACATTATGGCGTAAAGGATTAAGATTTCTAAAAAATTGTAGAAGAATGAAACTGACTCCAACCAAAAATTTTGAAAACAATATTTTGGGATTGAAAATAAAGGCAATAAATTAGTTTTATATAATCACCATCCCATGTAATTGTATCATAATTTATAAATGAATAAAACAAAGCATATATAGTACAGGTCTTTTAAGAAATTAGCGGAAACTTTCTCATTTATATAATAAAAATTATATGAAACAAAACGAAGTTTTTAAGTAATTCATGAACATGAGACTTCCATTTTAAATTGCTGTCTACATTAAAACCCAAGTACAGGGTGATCAGCGAATAATCCCTTATTTCAAAATTAAATATCTCTACAACAAAGATCAATAGAATTATGCGGTAAACGATACGTTTATTAGCAGAACTGTAAAAATGTTGTACAGAAATTTCGAAAATTTAGTTTTTTTAAAAAATTTTTAAAATTAAAAAAAAAAGATGCAAAACTGGAGATTTTGGGGTTCCGAAAGTCCTCATTTGTGTAAAGAGAAACCATTGCATTCGCCTAAATTTACTGCATGGGCTGCGGTATGGGCCATGTGTGCTGACAAATTGTTCCAAAATTGTAACGTAACGTTCAGTAGTAATCGTTTCTCGCACGAAGAAGGGGCCGATAATGCCTCTGGCGCATACCGCAGCCCATGCAGTAACTTTAGGCGAATGCAGTGGTTTCTCTTCACACAAATGAGGATTTTCGGAACCCCAAAATCTCCAGTTTCTTTTTTTTTTTAATTTTAAAAAATTTAAAAAAAAACTAAATTTTCGAAATTTCTGTACAACATTCTTACAGTTTTGCTAATAAACGTACCGTTTACCGCATAATTCTATTGATCTTTGTTGTAGAGATATTTAATTTTGAAATAAGGGCTTATTCGCTGATCACCCTGTATTTAATACCATTTACTTCTTGAATTGAATCGAAATGACCATGATGTTGAAAATCACAAGCGAGGGTGTGAAATTTAATATTAAGATGAGACTAATAAATATAACATGACTGTAATAATAATAAATTGATAAATAAATTTACTTGACGCTCTTAGCAAAAATTTCTAACGACGTGAAAATAATTGCGATTCTTTGTAATCTCATGAATTCATGAACGATCTCCAACTAGAGTAATATTTTTGTTACAGTTACCTTATTAGATATCCACGTTCTGTAATTATTTCTACGCTGTGTTATACCATTAAAAAAAAATGTATTCAGCCTGTTAATGCTGGTTGTTCAAGATCTCAGTGGCGTATTATTTAAAGCCGCGCTGTAATTGTGTACAGTATACATACATATATATGGACACATCATTTGAGAGAGAGCCACGTTATAACTACTACCTGGAACCGTTCGCCCGAACACGACCATTTGACTTGTCGCTTCAGTTAATTACACCGGTTCGCACAAAGTGGTGCTAATGAATATAAATTTAGCTGTAGCGTTTCCGAAATTAGATTTTGTCGCCGTGACATAAATCAAATGGTGGCGGTGGCGTTTGCATTGGCGCAATTAAGTGGGAGGAAGAAGCCGAGACTCTCCGATGGTAAATGACACGTTTTCTCGGTGAGATGTTCTACAACAATCTTTTCTGAGAAGCGATGGAATAGAAAAAATGTATTCTCGTAATATTATAATAATTAGAATATATCCCAGTCTCTTGACTTCAGGGGAGTATAATTCATATTTAGCAGTTAATGCGTTCTTAAATTGAACTCGAGGCAATTTTTGTCTCGGATCAGGTTCAATCAAAAGACTCTATTGATGTGGGACGATGTTATAACAGTACTATATTCATAATGTACTATGTATCATAACTTTTTTTTTACATGTCCAACATTCGATTATATTGGGTGTACTTCATTGGTATAATCCGGGGATTCACAACGTGTGGTCCACGTTCCACAAAGGAACAATTCGATTTTCAAGGGGGATGATTTGCATTTTTCTATGAAGACTTGGAACCTTTCGAGCTCCTTTTAAAATTTTTTTGAGTCTGTTCAAAGTTTGAATTTTTCAACAATTTCTTGATGACTTCTTTGTTTTTCTCTTTCAGCAGAAGGGATTTGACTAACGGTTCTTAACGTTCTGTGTTCCACAAAAAATTTGTGCCAGTACGGTAGTTCGATGCTTCTGTGCCCGAGCGGCGCGGTGGCAATATGCTCTTCTTCCACTTTGAAGGTTACCGTCAAGGTACATGGGTTCGAATCTGGGCAAGGAACATCAGGAACAAGTTATCTACCTCCCGAGCCGAGGACGACCACCGGTAGGTGGCGCCTTCATTTCCCACCCGACTCCACTGGTTGGAAATTAACGTGTGTGCGGTAAGATCGTCCGGGAACCCCCTGTGCCAATAATGTGAAGAAAAATAAGGGCCACGAGCACGTTTAAAAGATAATATTTGTGTGTATAGTAATGTAAAAACAGTGAATTAATAGTTTTCTCGTCCAAGCTCACAGACCCCAATAAAGTTTTTTCGAGGAACAGTGATTAAGGAGAGATAGAGAACCACTGATTTTTTTTTTGTCTAAGTAAAAGTAGTCAGAAATTGGGAATGAACAAAGATCCCTGGTTTTTCCTCTCTCTCAAAATTTAATGGGGCAAATCTAAAGTTAATGGTTCTTATATTTGAGAGGGGAGAAAAAAACCTTTCTTATGAAACTATCAAGTTTCTCCGGGAAGGTACAGGGGATACGCCCCAAAAAAAGTACGGGGCATAAAGATTTCAGATATGCTTTGGTGGGGCATGGTCTAACAAAGATTGGAAAACGCTGGTTTAATCCGTCTTTCACATACAGTGCATCAGTTTGTTTAACTTTGCATTTAATGTTCAAAGAAATTCTATATTCAAAAAATAGATTAAAAAAGCTATAAAAAATGATAGAACAATGAGTACAAATAATTAAAATTTTCCTGTAAGATTTCTATTTCTTCTCAAAATTTAGGGGGACTTGACTATATTCTTCAAAAAAACTTTTGGTTGCTATCTTGTGAGTAAATGATTTCGGTGATTAATAGGAAATTCTGGAAAAAAAGTGATTCAATCTTTTAAAAAAACCAATAGAATATGTTTTATACATTGAACATTGAAGGACCGGACACACCCCGCTTCCCAGTTCAGAGAGATATCGAAGCGTTCCCGCAGGATGAGTGTATCCGGAAATTTTCATTAATTTATGTGAAAATAACAAACACAGATATTCCATATATATGTTACTGCCAAAGCCCGAAGTTGACCGCTTTTCGAAGTGGCCACCCCAGTTGACCCAGCCAATGGGCGAAATTTTGGCTTTCGCCGGGCTTTATTTATTTATGCAATATTGCTGGCCTATATACACAAGAGGATGCGATTGAAAAAGTCAAAAACATATTTTCTTGTTCATATAATTTCAGTTGTTCCAGTTACGACCATCGTTATCATGCATGGCCTTATGAAAGATCATTCCTTCTTTCGTGACATGTTCAAAACTCAGACGATAAAAGCCATTATTTCTTCTCTTCCTGGTCGATCATCTCCGGGTACTCACGGAATACCCAGTTGTTTCTACAAACGTCTCTCAGACCCGATATCTTCTCTGCTTAGCTCCATCTTCACATCCTTCTATGACTACATATCTATCCCATGCTCTTGGAAATCTGCAGTTATTAGTCCAATTTATAAGAGTAAAGGCTCCAGGGCAGATCCGAATAATTATCGCCCGGTATCGTTAACCGATATATCCTGCAAAATTTTCGAGAGATGCATCGTCAATCAGTTACTTCCATTTGCCGACGAGATGGGTTTAATCCCCTCAGTTCAGTTTGGCTTCATTCCTGGCCGCTCCTTACTAGTGCAGCAGTTGATTTGTCATGATATATGGGAGAGTGCTATAGACTGTGGACAAGAGATTGATGTAATTTACGTCGATTTCCAAAAGGCATTTCATAAAGTAGACAGACGGTAACTACTGAGGAAGCTAGCTTGCATGGGGGTTCCGGATAAAGGTGTGAGTATAATTCAAGAACTGCTATCAGACAGAGGTGATCAGGTTCGCGTAGCCAGCGTGATGTCTAGAGAATGACAAGCGTAGTTGTCCAGGGATCGGTGTTAGGCCCGATCTTCTTTACTTTGTACCTTTACGATATTACTCAGGCTGTGTCACCCATCTCTCTATTGCAATTCGCTGATGACGTGAAGTTATTCTCTCCAATGGAAAACATTAGGGGGCCTAAGAATTGCATGCCAACAACTTTTCCAGTGGAGTTGTCAGTATAAGCTACCTATTTCATCATAAAAAAGTGGATCAATGCATTTAGGTAGAGGCACCGATCCTGAATATTACCAACTAGGTAATGAAACGTTACAGCAGTTGGTTACATGCGAGGATTTAGGTATTGCAATGAGCCACATTCTGGATTTCACTGATCATTATCATGGCATAGTGTGCAAAGTTAATAGAATTTCATATATGTTATGTACGGCATACCGTAAGTGTGATGCGCATACGTTGTCATATGCTTTCTGTGTGTGTACGTTCGCTCGACTCTGGAATTCTGTTCGCAAGTATGGAGCCCTTATAAAATCAAGGACATAAAGCTCCTCGAAAAGCCACAGAGGTCGTTTACTAAACGAATACCTGGCATGAGCGGTCTATCTTATTGCCAGAGACTTCAATTAATGGGGTTTACACTCGCTGGAATGGCGTGGAATCGCTGTAGATCTGAGGATGTGCTACAAACTAGTCCACCAAACTGTTTATCTACCATCGAGAGAACCTTTCTTTGAGATCATAGACAGGGGAGTTAACCTACGTAGGCATCGCTTCCAAATAAGAATACCAACGGCTTGAAGGGATTGCTTTTTCCACGGATATAGATGCCGTGTGGCCAGAATATGGAACAGTCTTCCATCAGAACTTGTATGTGCCTCCTACGCAAGATTTGCTTCCACTATTGAGGATTTCGACCTGACTCCGCATGCGAAGTGCTTCCCGTTCTGACTATTTTTTTTCCTTCCAGTGTAAGTGCATTTAATGCCTTTAGGGGTTATTGTAAATAAATAAATATTATTAAAGGTATTGTTTGATATTAGACAAAAAACTAGTGATAGTGGGGGATTCAACAATAGAACTTGGGAGTAATAAAGAGGAAAGAAGCTGTATTTAAAGCAGACTGTGTAAGCAAAAATAGGTTTCGAATTTCTGATGGTTGAGTGTCCTAGAGATGTAGGATGGTTTGGCTAAGGCACCAGAAGTATCTATGTTGAAGTGACCATGGAGAATTATTATATAACAATGTTAATCGAGAAATGAGACGAAGAGTAGAGAGAGGGAGGTGATGAAGTTCGTTTTTAAGTTCGGACACGGAGACGAAAGATGACCAGCAGTCGCGAGCAAATCAGGTGGATTTATTTTGGATTGATTCGAGTTTGTCTACACATTACTGGAGGTGTAGGGGTCCCAGATTTCAGCGGCGTAGGAAAGAACGGGGGAGATAGAATTTGGTAACAAAGAAGTCTGATATCACAAGTGGAGTGTTCAAGGTTACGGCGAGGGAAGAAAAGTTTGTAAAGACACTTCTGGTAAATGTAGTCAACATGTCTGTTCCAAAGTAGGTCGGCTGAGATTATGACACCGAGGTATTTGATTTGAGAAACTTAACGTTAAATTATTGATGGAGTACGAGTATTCAGAAGGAAGTAATTTACGGGTAACTTTCATGTGAACCATTTTTGAGATATTAATTGACATTTGCTATAAAGAGCACCAGTCCACGATGGAAGCCAGGTTATGTTGGAGAGGTTCTTGATCAGATTCATGGTGAATGATACGATAAATTACACAGTCATCAGCAAATAATCTAGTGGTGCAGTAGAGGGATTTTTGGAAGTCATTGATGTAAATTAAGAAAAGAACGGGGAGAGGACCGATCCTTTAGAGTTCCCAGACTTTACGGGGGCGGATGGGGAGTTATGATCATTAAAATGAACAAACTGTTTACGGAAAGGTTTTAGGAAAGCCTCCACCCAATTAAATAATTGTACGTTGAGGACAAGGTATGAGAGTTTTAGGATAAGTGAGCATGGGGAACTTTATCAAAAGCTTTAGAGAAATATAGGAAAACAATATCAGTTTGTAGGTTTTTATCAATGGCTCCCGAGAGGAAGGTTGTGGATGAAGTGGCCACCCCAGTTGGTCCGACCAATGTTGCAAAATTCGGGCTTTAGCTGGCCCTATATCAATCCTTGTGATTTCAGGTCATCGCCACGTTGGCGTATTTTTTTTGTGATAATAAGGGTCATTTATAATTAGCCATAACTAACCATATAATTATTAAAGTTAGCTATGCAACCCTAACGATCAAAGAAATCGGAACATCGATATCTTAGTGATACATACAAAGGGATGTATAGGGATCGACATATGGGAGCTGGGTGCAGTTGACAACTTCGGGTTTTGGCACACATCTTACACATTTCTACAGTAAAGAACCTGGAATAAAGATTGTGGTCTTAACATCGTCCACAGTGAAACAGCCCGTAATCGCGCCATTGTCCTTATGCAGATAATCGTACAATAACCGTATCTTGTATATGTAAGAATGTGGAATTGAATTAATCCAATCTATATAAAGAATATATCAATCTCAACTATTTCAGTATAAGCGATCGCACCGGAATAAGATATAGATTGTCGTCATAATGGCCGGCGCCTCCATTTCATTTACACCCGCCAAAAGTGTATGAAAAAGCTGACGCTTGTCTTCTTGGGCGTAAACTATATTCTTTGATAGGTATCCGTACTACCTCTCTTATTGGCCGCTACAACGATACTCGATATAACGAAAAATCCATCTACAACGATATTTTTCCGAATTTTGTTTATAATTGTCTCTATAGCCTAATTTTAAACTCCTCTAGATACAACGATATCCCTTACTACGATATATCCCTCTATAACGGTATTTTTGGTAAAATTTTCTGAACCGATACAATGACATTTTTTATAGAAACTCAAAAAATCTCAACAGACTTTGTTCTTTTGAAAGTATATGATAGCATCGTGTTAAGGAAGTTGCTAATAAAGCTACTTACTGTGTATGACACAAAATTAAAGTCGGTAAACTACGTTACAGGATGGAACAACTACTCGATATTACCTCGATATAACGATACTCTGTGGACCAAGAAAAAATAACGTTGAACAAGGATTATCGTTCTATCTAGATGCAGAAATTTAACATTAAAATATAGGAATTTCCAAACAAAAGACTTAAAAAGATATCGTTGTAGTGGGATTTATCGTTATATCCAGTATCACTGTTGCCAGTAATTTAAACATTGTTCTTGAATTTTATTCATCAATTCACCAATTAGAAATTTTGGCGATTGGCAATAACGATAGCATGAATTTGGTAGCACCTGACGATATAATGCTACCCCTCGATATAACGATAACCTCCTGAACAACGATATTTCTTCTCGGTTCACAGAGTATCGCTATACCGAGGTTCATTATAATTCATTCACTATTCATTATAATTTCAAGAAACTTTCAATGATGCACTAAACATTCTGAAATATTCATGGAATGTACATTTGCAGTTAAATTGACATCACGAATGTTTTGCACTCAATGACGTCGAGCCTATGTTCCGTAAGGAATCTACAGTTGTCTGTAATAGTACTAGTTACACATTCATGATATTAGTTGAACGCCTGTTTGTGTGCTCGCGAACGTGTTGTTGCTTCGAGCATTTCATCAGCGAACCTCCACATCTGTGCCTTAACATCTAAACAGCTGAATGTGCATAACACTTATGATGTATTAGTATACGTGAAATGCGTGTGTTGGCGTTCGTGTGGCGGTTATCGATGCAGAGACCCTGTTGTAATATGATTTCTATAACATACCTTACTCACTTATTGCTTTATGTCTGCCCACACTAGGATTCACTGCTTCGTGAAACTTTCTAATGATCTTCATGAGGTCTTTCCCCGTGCTTTTTTCATTGAGTGAGAAGAAAATCCAAACTTGTTAAACATGTTCGTTTATAATCGCGATTGGAATCTTTCAAAAAGCCCTTTCTGTTTGGAAATCTTTTTGAAATGATGTTCATTAGACAGTTTGCATTCGATTCAATATATTTTATGTGGATTCAATATCATTTTCATTCCAAGTACAGATCGATTATAATTAAAGTCTCCGTACTCTGAGTAGTTTTCCTCAAAAACTGCTCATCCGAATACAGAGAAAAGTTTTAGGATATAATGAGAATATGGGAGAGATATTTGTGAGGAAAAAAAATAGTTCCATTTTCGACCACCAGGTGAACAAGTTGTGCTTTTTTTATTGCATTTTACATTTTCCCATGGTCCATATAGCGTATATACGAAGTTTCAATGCAATAAATCCTTCAGAACGGGCACTATTGTTATTTAGCTTGATTGTTAAAGTTTATTATTTATTAATTTAATCATTTTGACTAGGGAGTAGCCTTGAAGAAAGGGGATTTCAAAACTTCCCTGTATCCCAGGTTCACGTTCATCCAAGTCACCAAACTTTAACACTAGAACCGTGGACTGGGTCAAATTGACCCAAACTGTGAAAGAACGGTGTTTTATAGCGGAAACGGGGATTTATTTTCGGTTTCTGGGTTTTTCCGTACTTTTATTCAATGTTGTTTAATTGCGTATTCATAATTGAAAACCATATTTGTTTATGAATATAAAATTGTCTTCAAAATTAGCTACAAAATGATGTAATTCAGTAAAACTAAGATTTAGTATACATATTACTCTATTCAGTCCAAAAACATTTTTCAGTAATCTTATAATAGGACAAAGGTGTAAAATAAGCGTGTCAAATTCAATATGAAAAAGTCTATAATATGATTCTGTCAAATAAGTATTGATTTCTTACTGATAATTATGATGAGCAGTTTGGAGCAATTCTTTTCCATTATTCTTGCGCATTCATCGCATGTTGAAGTTGCACAGCCCATGCAAAGATTAGCAGTTTTGTTTCCACATTTTTATGTCACCTGACATATCAGACTCATTTATTTGTATTTATTACTATTATTACTATTATTACTTTGACCGCTCACCAACAGTTACATGATCAAGAGCGCACGAACGTTTCCTTTTGCGCAAATGCAACACCTATGATGAACGCAGCTCTTCAAAACGATTTTAGAGAAACTGCTTTCAAAAAAATAGAGTTCTGGCCTTCTATACTGCTCTATACAAAATCCAGGATTATTTTTATAGTGAGATCCAGGATGTAGAAAATGTCTGTGGTATGGCACCTTCACCAAATATTTTCTGGGCATTTGATCGCTACAACTACGATCGTTACACTTTTTTGAATTGTAGTGTGAAATAGTTTCTGTGTGTATGTGTGTGGAAGCTTTTTGTGGCTACTACTGCTAATATCGACTGCCAGATGAAGCGAGCTGAGTAATGAAAAACTTATATGGTTCTTTCATTGATAAATTGTAATTGTGGCATCATTGTTCCATACAACTGTAGTTTCATTATCTTTCTTGCGTCAGATAATATTTCTCTTCAATTTCGTCTCTACTATGCTCGTATTTTTTGGCTTTTAGCACTTGAGCCAGTTTCAGTGTAGTGAAATATGGTGTCGGTTGAGGCATTTCTATTCTTGTTTTGAAATGGCTTGATTAGTTGCATCACTATGTGCTCTGAAACAGAGATTCGTTGGACGCTGATACTCCCCAAGGGTTGGAAATCTGTGCAAAACGTAGTTGGTGCAAGCTAGAATTTTATTCTATTTCTGTGACATCGTTTGCCTACAGAAATTTCAACTATACGTTTTTTTTAGAGTTAAGCTTTTACTCTCCCAAAATCTTTATTGAGTCCCGTTAGAATTCCAGGTATTCAAGTTTACAAAAGAAAAAAGTATTTAGCTCTACTTGCCATTCCTCCATTGAAAAAAAGATAATCTGCTCTGATAATGAATTGGCGCCTTGACCTTGAAAGACCTTTATTCTTCACTATCTTCTTTTACACATACTTTTAGAAAGGGTAACCACTTCCAAGAAAATTCTGCACCCCTTTTTTCCTATAGAATAGTACGTTGGGTCAAAATGATCCAAACCGCGGTTCTAGGTATAAGTGCTTATATCTCTGAAACACGAAATGTGAAGATAATAAAATTTTCGCGAATTAATATTCATATGATATCATGAAAAGTCACGAAATTTTTTTAACATCTGCCCCTAATTTTCGAGATAAATGAAAACGAAGTTTGATTTGTGTCAAATTGACCCACTCCGCGGTTCTAGTGTTAAATGTCTCTGCTGCTCACGGGGTATCTTCCATGTTGCTATCTGTATTACTTTTTGAAATATATTACTTTGAAATCCCGTGATTATTTTCGAATCACCCTGTATATAAAAATTAAACACACCTGTTTCCTTTTTTTAAAATTTTTTCATCGTCGATTATTAAGTATTGCTACACACATGCGTGAAGTTCCACAAAAATGCCTTCTTTGTCACCCATGATGCAAATCTGCAGTCAACGAACTGTATTCTGGTCCGCTGACACGGTGCTAATATCCACCAGCCCCTGTTCTGGAAAATTTGAGCCCTCACTTTCAGGGAAATAGTGTGTATACTAATGGTATTCTCGGAGAAAAAATATACTGGGTGCATAGCGAATAGTGGAGTATGCCATTTTACTCGCAAACCGTTGATCCTAGAGGTATACATCTAGTTAGAAAAGGTTTCCAAATAACGTGTTGTATTCAGATATATTATTCATGTTTCAAGGGGTCGTATATTTATTTAAGTAAAGAAAATCAACTTTTTATGAATTTCCCCTTGTGTCCCAAAACCCAATTAGACAGTTTATTTCCAGCTTCTAAAATAATGCAA